>NC_052312.1:18222237-18392237 GCF_016432855.1 Salvelinus namaycush
ATATCCAGCACTATCCAGTCAGTCCATCCGGAGCTCCAGTCAGCCAGTCAGTATTAGGGTGGTGTGGTGGTGTTAGTGGTGTTGTAAGGCTGGTTGTTGATGCACTGGCTCCAGTAAGTGCAGATAATGAAGCTGTCTGCACTGATCAATAGAGAGCAGCCTTCTCCTCCTCGCTCACACACACAATCATGCAGGCACGCACGCGCGCACACACACACACACGCGCGCGCACACGCACACGCACGCACGCACGCACGCACGCACACACACACACACACACACACACACACACACACACACACACACACACACACACACACACACACACACACACACACATACGCACACACGCACACACACGCACACATGCTCTCTTGCTCTCTCCTTGCCACACTCTGCTTTCAGTAAAGATCTCGCTGATTGCTATGGCTGATGGCTAAGAGGGAGGGGTGGGTGGAGGGAGGAGGAGGAGGAGGAGGAGGAGGAGGAGGAGGGGTGGAGACAACTGATTTTGGACTTTATTTTTCACCCCTGCAGCTGGCAGCATGGTGGATGGAGAAAGGGGGAAGGAAGGAGAAAAGGAGAGAGAGGGAGAGAAGGAGGGAAGAGCGGGCTGGTAAGGGAAAGGGAGAAACCGAAAGAGAGGGAGCAAAGAAAGACGGAGGAAAAGAGAGAGAGAGGAAGGAAATGACAGAGAGAGGCAGAGAGAAAGAGAGAGAGGGGTAGATGGATTGTTATTGTGGTGGTCACCCCCGTCAGTGTGAAATTGGACGCCAGCTGCCTGGTCAAGCTGTGTCTCAGTGTCAACACAGTAGATAGATGTGGCCACGGCTTTTGTAGGGAACTCTCGTTATGTCCTCTCCCTTTCGCCATCTTTCTCTTTCTCGCCTTTCCCCAACGTGATTTGTGGTGCCCAACAGCGACAGGGGAGGGGAAGACAGTAGGGGCAGACTTTAATAAAAGACGGGAAAGAAAGAAGGGAGAAAAAGAAAAAAAGCAAGTGTAACGGGTGAAAAGAGCAAATTGAGATGAAAATACAGGGGTTGGGGCTCTAGTAGTTGTCAGGCCGTAGTATTGTGTGTCTACACTCATGTCATACAGGACTTGGCTGTAAATCTCCATACAGATGGACTGTTACAAACACACAGCAGGCCTCATTCATATTCCATGAGTCAAATCTATACCATTAACATTTTATTCTGACAATGTGTGTCTGTGGGCCTGTGTGGTAAAGCACATGTAAAGTACATGTGGCTGGTAAAGCACATGTGGCTGGTAAAGCACATGTGGCTGGTAAAGTACATGTGGCTGATAAAGTGCATGTGGCTGATAAAGTACATGTTGCTGGTAAAGCACATGTGGCTGGTAAAGTACATGTAAAGTACATGTTGCTGGTAAAGTACATGTGGCTGATAAAGTACATGTGGCTGGTAAAGTACATGTGGCTGGTAAAGTACATGTGGCTGGTAAAGTACATGTAAAGTACATGTTGCTGGTAAAGCACATGTGGCTGGTAAAGTACATGTGGCTGATAAAGTACATGTGGCTGGTAAAGTACATGTGGCTGGTAAAGTACATGTAAAGTACATGTTGCTGGTAAAGTACATGTGGCTGGTAAAGTACATGTGGCTGATAAAGTACATGTGGCTGGTAAAGTACATGTGGCTGGTAAAGTACATGTGGCTGGTAAAGTACATGTGGCTGGTAAAGCACATGTGGCTGGTAAAGTACATGTGGCTGATAAAGTACATGTGGCTGGTAAAGTACATGTGGCTGGTTAAACACATGTGGCTGGTAAAGTACATGTGGCTGGTAAAGCACATGTGGCTGGTAAAGTACATGTGGCTGATAAAGTACATGTGACTGGTAAAGTACATGTGGCTGGTAAAGTACATGTGGCTGGTAAAGTACATGTGGCTGGTAAAGCACATGTGGCTGGTAAAGTACATGTGGCTGATAAAGTACATGTGGCTGGTAAAGTACATGTGGCTGGTAAAGTACATGTGGCTGGTAAAGCACATGTGGCTGGTAAAGTACATGTGGCTGGTAAAGTACATGTGGCTGGTAAAGTACATGTAAAGTACATGTTGCTGGTAAAGCACATGTGGCTGGTAAAGTACATGTGGCTGATAAAGTACATGTGGCTGGTAAAGTACATGTGGCTGGTAAAGTACATGTAAAGTACATGTTGCTGGTAAAGCACATGTGGCTGGTAAAGTACATGTGGCTGATAAAGTACATGTGGCTGGTAAAGTACATGTTGCTGGTAAAGCACATGTGGCTGGTAAAGTACATGTAAAGTACATGTTGCTGGTAAAGTACATGTGGCTGATAAAGTACATGTGGCTGGTAAAGTACATGTGGCTGGTAAAGTACATGTAAAGTACATGTTGCTGGTAAAGCACATGTGGCTGGTAAAGTACATGTGGCTGATAAAGTACATGTGGCTGGTAAAGTACATGTGGCTGGTAAAGTACATGTAAAGTACATGTTGCTGGTAAAGTACATGTGGCTGGTAAAGTACATGTGGCTGATAAAGTACATGTGGCTGGTAAAGTACATGTGGCTGGTAAAGTACATGTGGCTGGTAAAGTACATGTGGCTGGTAAAGCACATGTGGCTGGTAAAGTACATGTGGCTGATAAAGTACATGTGGCTGGTAAAGTACATGTGGCTGGTTAAACACATGTGGCTGGTAAAGTACATGTGGCTGGTAAAGCACATGTGGCTGGTAAAGTACATGTGGCTGATAAAGTACATGTGACTGGTAAAGTACATGTGGCTGGTAAAGTACATGTGGCTGGTAAAGTACATGTGGCTGGTAAAGCACATGTGGCTGGTAAAGTACATGTGGCTGATAAAGTACATGTGGCTGGTAAAGTACATGTGGCTGGTAAAGTACATGTGGCTGGTAAAGCACATGTGGCTGGTAAAGTACATGTGGCTGGTAAAGTACATGTGGCTGGTAAAGTACATGTAAAGTACATGTTGCTGGTAAAGCACATGTGGCTGGTAAAGTACATGTGGCTGATAAAGTACATGTGGCTGGTAAAGTACATGTGGCTGGTAAAGTACATGTAAAGTACATGTTGCTGGTAAAGCACATGTGGCTGGTAAAGTACATGTGGCTGATAAAGTACATGTGGCTGGTAAAGTACATGTGGCTGGTAAAGTACATGTGGCTGGTAAAGTACATGTAAAGTACATGTTGCTGGTAAAGCACATGTGGCTGGTAAAGTACATGTGGCTGATAAAGTACATGTGGCTGGTAAAGTACATATAAAGTACATGTTGCTGGTAAAGCACATGTGGCTGGTAAAGTACATGTGGCTGATAAAGTACATGTGGCTGGTAAAGTACATGTGGCTGGTAAAGTACATGTAAAGTACATGTTGCTGGTAAAGCACATGTGGCTGGTAAAGTACATGTGGCTGATAAAGTACATGTGGCTGGTAAAGTACATGTGGCTGGTAAAGTACATGTTGCTGGTGAAGCACATGTGGCTGGTAAAGTACATGTGGCTGATAAAGTACATGTGGCTGGTAAAGTACATGTGGCTGGTAAAGTACATGTGGCTGGTAAAGCACATGTGGCTGGTAAAGCACATGTGGCTGATAAAGTACATGTGGCTGATAAAGTACATGTGGCTGGTAAAGTACATGTGGCTGGTAAAACACATGTGGCTGGTAAAGTACATGTGGCTGGTAAAGCACATGTGGCTGGTAAAGTACATGTGGCTGATAAAGTACATGTGGCTGATAAAGTACATGTGGCTGGTAAAGTACATGTGGCTGGTAAAACACATGTGGCTGGTAAAGTACATGTGGCTGGTAAAGTACATGTGGCTGGTAAAGTACATGTGGCTGGTAAAGCACATGTGGCTGGTAAAGTACATGTGGCTGGTAAAGTACATGTGGCTGGTAAAGTACATGTGGCTGGTAAAGCACATGTGGCTGGTAAAGTACATGTGGCTGGTAAAGCACATGTGGCTGGTAAAGTACATGTGGCTGATAAAGTACATGTGGCTGATAAAGTACATGTGGCTGGTAAAGCACATGTGGCTGGTAAAGTACATGTAAAGTACATGTTGCTGGTAAAGTACATGTGGCTGGTAAAGCACATGTGGCTGGTAAAGTACATGTGGCTGGTAAAGCACATGTGGCTGGTAAAGTACATGTGGCTGATAAAGTACATGTGGCTGATAAAGTACATGTGGCTGATAAAGTACATGTGGCTGATAAAGTACATGTGGCTGATAAAGTACATGTGGCTGATAAAGTACATGTGGCTGGTAAAGCACATGCATGTGCGATGTGAGTGTGTGTTTGTGACTTTGTATGTGGGTGTGTGTGTGCGCACATGCGTGTGTGAGCCATCATATTTGTGTTTTTTCTTTGTCCTTTTAAGCCTTCTTCCACACGACTGTGTGTACTGTACAGTATGTATACATGTCTGTGTGTACTGTACAGTATGTATACATGTCTGTGTGTATTGTACAATATGTATACCTAAGTGTGTGTATTGTACAGTATGTATACCTGTCTGTGTGTATTATACAATATATATACCTAAGTGTGGTGATTGTGTCTGTGTGTATTTTCAGCTCTATCCGCCTGTCTCTGCATCAGTGAGGTGAACTGGTCCCTGTCCTGTCTGCCCCAGAGAGAGCTGAGCAGGCCTGAGCTGTGTGTCACTGTGTCACTGTGTTGGGACCAGATTACACACTGCACCTCTCTCTCTCTCTCTCTCTTTCTTTCTCTCCTCTCTGTCTGTCTCAACCTATTTCTCAACTTTCTTTCCCTCTCCTTCTGTCTCTCTCTCTCGCTCTCTCTGCACCAAAAACACCACAAATCAACTGTCAGAAACTTACAGAGAAGGAAATTAACAAATGGGAAAAGATGTCTGTGTGAGTGAGAGCAGGAACCAGGCTTGCCCACTGAGAAGTGCAGGTGTTTGCTTGGTTCGTCAGTGATGGGCATTTCCATGTCAGTGCTCCAACAAATCCCTTCACTCCTATACACCCCTATCTATAGAGAAAACCCAGCAACCAAAATTGGTTCTATGAAAATTCCCAGAACATTCGTTAGGTTGCCGCAAAGGTTCTTATAACACAAAAACGTTCCAGTTGTGCTGATGATTATACGATGTTTGTATAAAACATTTGCCTGACTGTCACGCCCTGGCCATAGAGAAGCTTTTATTCTCTATTTTGGTTAGGCCAGGGAGTGACTAGGGTGGGCATTCTAGTTTCTTTATTTCTATGTTTTCTGTTTCTATGTTTTGGCCGGGTATGGTTCTCAATCAGGGACAGCTGTCTATCGTTGTCTCTGATTGGGAATCATACTTAGGCAGCCTGTTTTTCCACCTTAGTTGTGGGTAGTTGTCTGTGTTAGTGGCCTGTATAGCACTAGTCAGCTTCACGTTCGTTTATGTTGTTTCTTGTTTTGTCGGCGACATTTATAACATTAAAAGAAAATGTACGCTGACCACGCTGCACCTTGGTCCGGTCATTTCCCTGACGACGCTCGTGACACTGACGTTACAAGAATGTTCCCAGAACACATTTCATCTGTTCTTTAAAGGTTCCCAGAATGTTCCGTTAGGTTGTGGGAACATTGTGGGGACATCACAAAATATATGTTCGCCAAACACAAAAACTGTCCATTTGTGCTGATGATTACAATGTTTCTATTAGGTTGAAAAACATTCCCCTGATGTTGCAAGAATGTTTCCCAGAACACACTGTTGTTGTTCTTTAAAAGTTCCTTAAACATTTCTTTAGGTTGTGGGAACCTTGTGTGAATATGACAAGAGGGGGGGATTATCCCTATCCCAAACCTTAACTCTTACCTTAAAAGGCAGGTAGCATGAATATAATCACATGTAACATATGAATTTGCACTAGAATACGCATCAGAGGTCTCAATACTTTTTCTATTTTTCGAGTTATTGCATAAAACTGATCAGAATTCCAAATGTTGAAGTAAACTGGTCAAATTAAGATCCTATACCTGGGTCGGTGTCTCGGATGACATTATCAGGGCAATCATGTCATAACATCCCACTGTAACTTTATAAGATTATTGAGGGAATGTTCCCTGCTTGTCGTTATAGGTGTCTCGGATGACATCACCATTAATGTTAGCGGAACGTTCCAGTAATGTTTTCTCAGAACCAACTTCATTGAATCCTGACAGGATTGCTGAAGAATATTTAGGGAACGTTATTGGAACAATCATGTCATAACGTCACACTATAACTTTATGAGAGCATTGTGGGAATATCCCCTGCTTGTTGTCATGGGTGTTTTTAATAACATCTCCATCAACATTAGCAGAACGTTCCCGTAATGTTTTCGCATTTCTATGGCTCTCACATTTTATTGCGGCAGTATGTTCTAAAAAGATGACTGGTACATTTTGTTATTGTAACGGCGTTCCTCCTCCTCTTCATCCGAAGAGGAGGAGCAGGGATTGAACCAAAATGCAGCTTCTTGATAAGACATGATTTATTAAATTAAAGACGAAAAAACACGAAAACACTTTAACTAACTACAAAACAACAAACGACGTAGACGCACCTGAACATAAGAACTTACATGACACGAAGAACGCATGAAACAGGAACAGACTACATAAACCGAACAAACGAACAAACAAACCGAAAACAGTCCCGTGTGGCGCAACGTACATAGACACAGACACAGGAGACAACCACCCACAACAATCAATGTGAAAACATCTACCTTAATATGACTCTCAATCAGAGGAAATGAAAACCACCTGCCTCTAATTGAGAGCCATATCAGGTCACCCTTAAACCAACATAGAAACAGAAAACATAGACTGCCCACCCAAACTCACGTCCTGACCAACTAACACATACAAAAACTAACAGAAAACAGGTCAGGAACGTGACATAACCCCCCCCTTAAGGTGCGAACTCCGGGCGCACCAGCACAAAGTTTAGGGGAGGGTCTGGGTGGGCATCTGACCACGGTGGTGGCTCAGGCTCTGGGCGAGGTCCCCACCCCACCATAGTCAATCCCAGCTTACGTTTCCCCCTTAGAATGACCACCCTCATCTTACACCCACTTAATTTAAATGTTAACCTTAAGATAAGGGGCAGCACCAGGACAAGGGGCAGCACCGGGATGGAGAGATAGCTCAAGACCGAGAGGTAGGTCAGGATAGAGAGGTAGCTCAGGATAGAGGGGCAACTCCGGACTGAAGGGCAGCTCCGGACAGAGAGACAGCTCTGGACTGAGGGACAGTTCTGGATCAATGGCAGCTCTGGGCTGAGGGGCAGCTCATGACTGGCTGACGGCTCTGGACGCTCATGGCTAGCTGACGGCTCTGGACGCTCATGGCTAGCTGACGGCTCTGGACGCTCATGGCTGGCTGACGGCTCTGGACGCTCATGGCTCGCTGACGGCTCTGGCAGATCCTGTCTGGTTGGCGGCTCTGGCAGATCCTGTCTGGTTGGCGGCTCTGGCAGATCCTGTCTGGTTGGCGGCTCTGGCAGATCCTGTCTGGTTGGCGGCTCTGGCAGATCCTGTCTGGTTGGCGGCTCTGGCAGATCCTGTCTGGTTGGCGGCTCTGGCAGATCCTGACTGACGAATGGCTCTAGCGGCTCCTGACTGACTAACGGCTCTGACGGCTCGGGACAGACGGGCGGCTCTAATGGCTCGGGACAGACGGATGGCTCAGACGGCGCTGGGGAGACGGATGGCTCAGACGGCGCTGGGGAGACGGATGGCTCAGACGGCGCTGGGGAGACGGATGGCTCAGACGGCGCTGGGGAGACGGATGGCTCAGACGGCGCTGAGGAGACGGATGGCTCAGATGGCGCTGCGGAGACGGATGGCTCTGGCTGATCCTGTCTGGCGGAAGGCTTTGGCTGCTCCTGTCTGGCGGAAGGCTCTAGCGGCTCCTGTCTGGCGGAAGGCTCTAGCGGCTCCTGTCTGGCGGAAGGCTCTGTAGGCTCATGGCAGACGGGCGGCTTTGCAGGCTCATGGCAGACGGGCGGCTTTGAAGGCTCAATACAGACGGGCAGTTCATGCGGCGCTTGGCAGACGGACAGTTCAGGCGCCGTTTGGCAGACGGCAGACTCTGGCCGGCTGAGACGCACTGTAGGCCTGGTGCGTGGTGCCGGAACTGGAGGCACCGGACTGGAGACACGCACTTCAAGCCTAGTGCGGGGAGCAGGGACAGGGCACACTGACCTCTCGAAGCGCACTATAGGCCTGGTGCGTGGTACCGGCACTGGTGGTACCGGGCTAAGGGCACGCACCTCAGGGCGAGTGCGGGGAGAAGGAACAGTGCGTACAGGGCTCTGGAGACGCACAGGTGGCTTAGTGCGTGGTGCCGGAACTGGAGGCACTGGGCTGGAGACACGCACCATAGGGAGAGTGCGTGGAGGAGGAACAGGGCTCTGTAAATGCACTGGAAGCCTGGTGCGTGGAGTAGGCACTGGTGGTACTGGGCTGGGGCGGGGAGGTGGTGCCGGAAATACCGGACCGTGCAGGCGTACTGGCTCCCTTGAGCATTGAGCCTGCCCAACCTTACCTGGTTGAATGCTCCCCGTCGCCCGACCAGTGCGGGGAGGTGGAATAACCCGCACCGGGCTATGTAGGCGAACCGGGGACACCATGCGTAAGGCTGGTGCCATGTAAGCCGGCCCAAGGAGACGTACTGGTGGCCAGATATGTAGAGCCGGCTTCATGGCACTTGGCTCAATGCTCAATCTAGCCCTACCAGTGCGGGGAGGTGGAATAACCCGCACCGGGCTATGCACACGTACAGGAGACACCGTGCGCTCTACTGCGTAACACGGTGTCTGCCCGTACTCCCGCTCTCCACGGTTAGCCTGGGAAGTGGGCGCAGGTCTCCTACCTGCCCTTGGCCCACTACCTCTTAGCCCCCCCCCCAAGAAATTTTTGGGGTTTCTTCTCGGGCTTCCTTGCTAGCCGCGTACCTTCATATCTCCGGTCTTGAGCTTGATTCTCCGGCTTCCAGCCACGTCTCCTTGCTGCCTCCTCATATCGCCGCCTCTCTGCTTTCGCTGCCTCCAGCTCAGCTTTGGGACGGCGATATTCTCCCGGCTGTGCCCATGGACCTTTTCCATCCAGCTCGTCCTCCCAAGTCCAGTAGTCCTGTGTATTCCACTGCTCGAACATATGCTGCTTGGTTCTAATTTGGTGGGTGGTTCTGTAACGGCGTTCCTCCTCCTCTTCATCCGAAGAGGAGGAGCAGGGATTGAACCAAAATGCAGCTTCTTGATAAGACATGATTTATTAAATTAAAGACGAAAAAACACGAAAACACTTTAACTAACTACAAAACAACAAACGACGTAGACGCACCTGAACATAAGAACTTACATGACACGAAGAACGCATGAAACAGGAACAGACTACATAAACCGAACAAACGAACAAACAAACCGAAAACAGTCCCGTGTGGCGCAACGTACATAGACACAGACACAGGAGACAACCACCCACAACAATCAATGTGAAAACACCTACCTTAATATGACTCTCAATCAGAGGAAATGAAAACCACCTGCCTCTAATTGAGAGCCATATCAGGTCACCCTTAAACCAACATAGAAACAGAAAACATAGACTGCCCACCCAAACTCACGTCCTGACCAACTAACACATACAAAAACTAACAGAAAACAGGTCAGGAACGTGACAGTTATTACATTACCTGAAACCCTAATGAGAATGTTTGAGGAATGTTCTGTGGTGGTCGTTACAGATGTTGTGCACAACCTTTTACTAAACGTTAGGAGAAGGTTCCAAGGACATTTCCTTTAAAACATAAAACGTTTCTTTTAAAGGTTTTGGAAGTTTATCTTCCTAATGGTAAATAAGACCCTAACCAGAACTTAATAGGAATGTTCTGGGAATGTTCCCCGGTTTGCTGGGAAGGTAAGGCGAGTGTGTCATCGTTGATGGAGGAAGAGCAGGTAGAGAGAGAGAACGAGAGAGGGAGAGGGGGGAGAGTAAGAAGGGAAAGTGTGTTGAGAGAAAAGTCGAAACTTCTCATTTCCATTGTTATGTTCCTCTGCAAAAAAATGGCTGCCTTCATTAAACCATTAATGATCCCTGAATCGTGCTGTTGCTGAGGGGGAGAGGAGACGAAGGATGGAGCAGGAACAAGAGAGAAGAAGTAGAGGAAGAAAAAGTAAACAGAGCAAGGGTAAGAGAGAGAGAGAGACAGGGAGGGAGGGAGACAGACAGAGAGAACCTAAATGTTACACGTATATTGCATATGTCATGTGTATTCTCCTCATGTGTTAACTGTACTGTACAGAGACAATAACATAATGCTGACATCATGCCAGTGTTGGTGTCGTTACAAAAAAAGTTATATATTAACTATTACTTGTTACTTCTTTCAACAATAACAAATTACGTTACTTATTACTCCCTGGGGAAAGTATTTAGTTACGCTACTGGTTATATTACTTTTGCGTTACACCCCAAAACGTTGCGCGTCCTCACTCAATGTAAACAATTCCAACGTTACATTACGTACAGCGCCTTCAGAAAGTATTCACAGCCCTTGAATTTTTCCACATTTTGTTGAGTTACAGCCTGAATTTAAAATGGAGTAGCCATTCCTGCAGTTAAATGACATTGAGGACTCATGGGTGGAATGTTACTTTTTTCCTAATTTAATAATTATGAACATTATTTTTAAAAAGGCGCCGAAAATCCGGTGTTTCTATGTCAAGCGGTTTTGTTATATTTCAGTCTTCTGTGATGTATATAAAGTGTAATATTGGGATGCAAACTCAAAACTGAAAACATTTCAACTTCTTTTTTGGAGCCCATATCCATGTGTTTGTGGTGTATACTTTTGCTGTACAGTAGATTTCATGTACCAAGAATCGCTCTGTGTGACCCGATTTAACCCACTGCAGTAAAAGGTTAAATGAGAAAATTTGATTTTGTCACTGGGCCTACACACAATACCCCATAATGTCAAAGTAGAATTATACATTTTTTATTACTAATTGAAAATGAAAAGCTGAAATTTCTTGAGTCATTAAGTATTCAGACCCTTTGTTATGGCACGCCTAAATAAGTTCAGGAGTAAAAATGTACTTAACAAGTCACATAAGTTGCATGGACTCACACTGTGTGCAATAATGGTGTTTAACATGAACATGATTTTTGAATGACTACTTCATATCTGTACCCCACACATACAATTATCTGTAACATCCCTCAATAGAGCAGTGAATTTCAAAAAAAGATTCAACCACAAAGAACATTGAGGTTTTCCAGTGCCTCGCAAAGCGGCACCTATTAGTAGATGGGTAAAAAAAAACATTGAATATCCCTTTAAGCATGGTGAAGTTATAAATTACACTTTGGGTGGTGTATCAATACACCCAGTCACTACAAAGATACAGGTGTCCTTCCTAACTCAGTTACCGGAGAGGAAGGAAACCGCTCAGGGATTTCACCATGATGCCAATGGTGACTTTAAAACAGTTACAGAGTTTAATGGCTGTGATAGGAGAAAACTGAGGATGGATCAACAACATTGTAGTTACTCCACAATAGTAATCTACTTGACAGAGTGAAAAGAATGATGTCTGTACAGAATAAGTGCACAAAGGCACTAAAGTAAAACTGCAAAAAATGTAGCCAAGAATTGTACTTTATATCCGGTTTCAGGTAAGACCCAAATGCAGACTGTGTTGAAGTAACTATGTTTATTACAGCAACAGGGGCAGGCAAACGACAGGTCAAGGCAGGCAGGGGTCGATAATCCAGAGTAGTGGGACAAAGGTTCAGGGCGGCAGGCAGGCTCAGGGTCAGGCAGAGTGGTCAGGCAGGCGGGCTCAAAGTCAGGACAGGCAAGGGTCAAAACCAGGAGGGCGAGAAAAAGAGAGACTGGGGAAAAGCAGGAGCTGAGACAAAACGCTGGTTGACTTGACGAACAAGACGAACTGGCAACAGACAAACAGAGAATACAGGTATAAGTACCTAGGGGATAATGGGGAAGATGGGCGACACCTGGAGGGGGGTGGAGACAAGCACAAGGACAGGTGAAACAGATCAGCGTGTGACACTTCATGTCCAGGCTGTATCACATCCAGCCGTGATTGGGAGTCCCACAGGGCGGCAAACTATTGGCACATCGTCGTCCAGGTTTGGCCGGGGTAGGCCGTCATTGTAAATAAGAATTTGTTCTTAACTGACTTAGTTAAATAAAGGTTAAACAAAAGAAACAAAAAAATAAATGTCCTGAATACAAAGCATTATGTTTGGGTCAAATCCAACACAACACATCCCTGAGTACCACTCTTCATATTGTCAAGCATGATGGTGTCTGCTTCATGTTATGGGCATGCTTTTCATCGGCAAGAACTAGGGAGTTTTTTATGATTAAAAGAAATGGAATATAGCTAAGCACAGGCAAAATCCTAGAGGAAAACCTGGTTCAGTCTGCTTTCCAACAGACACTGGGACACAAATTCATCTAACAGCAGGACCATAACCTAAAACACAAGACCAAATATACACTGGAGTTGTTCCTGAGTGGCCTAGTTACAGTTTGACTTAATCGGCTTGAAAATCTATGGAAAGACTTCAAAATGGCTGTCAAGCAATGATCAACAACCAACTTGAAGGAGCTTTAAGAATTTTAAAGAAAATAATGTGAAAATATTGTACAATCCAGGTGTGCAAAGCTGTTAGATACTTACCCAGAAAGACTAACTGCTGCCACAGGTGATTCTAACATGTATTGATTCAGGGGTGTGAATACTTACAGTTGAAGAAAGAAGTTTACATACACCTTAGCAAAATATATTTAAACTTCGTTTTTCACAATTCCTGACATTTAATCCTAGTAAAGATTCCGTGTCTTAGGTCAGTTAGGATCACCACTTTATTTTAAGAATGTGAAATGTCAGAGAGAGTGATTTATTTCAGCTTTTATTTATTTCATCACATTCCCAGTGGGTCAGAAGTTTACATACACTCAATTAGTATTTGGTAGCATTGCCTTTAAATTGTTTAACTTGGGTCAAGTGTTTAGGGTGGCCTTCCACAAGCTTCCCACAATAAGTTGGGTGAATTTTGGCCCATTCCTCCTGACAGAGCTGGTGTAACTCAGTCAGGTTTGTAGGCCTCCTTGCTTGCACACGCTTTTTCAATTCTGCCCACAAATCTTCTATAGGATTGAGGTCAGGGCTTTGTGATGGCCACTCCAATACCTTGACTTTGTTGTCCTTAAGCCATTTTGCCACAACTTTGGAAGAATGCTTGGGGTCATTGTCCATTTGGAAGACCCATTTGCGACCAAGCTTTAACTTCCTGACTGATGTCTTGAGATGTTGCTTCAATATATCCACATAATTTTCCTACCTCATGATGCCATCTATTTTGTGAAGTGCACCAGTCCCTCCTGCAGCAAAGCACCCCCACAACATGATGCTGCCACCCCTGTGCTTCAAGGTTGGGATGGTGTTCTTCGGCTTGCAAGCCTCCCCCTGTTTCCTCTAAACATAATGATGGTCATTATGGCCAAACAGTTTTATTTTTGTTTCATCAGACCAGAGGACATTTCTCCAAAAAGTATGATCTTTGTCCCCATGTGCAGTTGCAAACCGTAGTCTGGCTTTTTTATGGCGGTTTTGGAGCAGTGGCTTCTTACTTGCTGAGCGGCCTTTCAGGTTATGTCAATATAGGACTCGTTTTACTGTGGATATAGATACTTTTGTACCTGTTTCCTCCAGCATCTTCACAAGGTCCTTTGCTGTTGTTCTGGGACTGATTTGCACTTTTCGCACCAAACTACATTAATCTCTAGGAGACAGAACGCCTCCTTCCTGAGCGGCATGACGGCTGCGTGGTCCAATGGTGTTTATACTTGCGTACTATTGTTTGTACAGATGAATGTGGTACCTTCAGGCGTTTGGAAATTGCTCCCAAGGATGAACCAGACTTGTGGAGGTCTACAATTTTTTTCTGAGGTCTTAGCTGATTTCTTTTGATTTTCCCATGATGTCAAGCAAAGAGGCACTGAGTTTGAAGGTAGACATTGAAATACATCCACAGGTACACCTCCAATTGAGTCAAATGATGTCAATTAGCCTATCAGAAGCTTCTAAAGCCATGACATCATTTTCTGGAATTTTCCAAGCTGTTTAAAGGCACAGTCATCTTAGTGTATGTAAACTTCTGACCCACTGGAATTGTGATACAGTGAGTTATAAGTGAAATAATCTGTCTGAAAACAATTGTTGGAAAAATGACTTGTGTCGTGCACAAAGTAGATGTCCTATCCGACTTGCCAAAACTATCGTTTGTTAACAAGAAATTTGTGGAGTGGTTGAAAAACGAGTTTTAATGACTCCAACATAAGTGTATGTAAACCTCCGACTTCAACTACACAGTATACTGGGCAGCAGCCTCTAAGGTGCAGGGTTTCAGATCGTCAGTGACGTGTACGCCGAGGAACTTGAAGCTTTCCACCTTCTCCACTGCGGTCCTGTTGATGTGGATATGGGCGTGCTCCCTCTGCTCTTTCCTGAACCCAACGATCAGCTCCTTTGTTTTGTCGACACTGAGTGAGAGGTTATTTTCCTGGCACCACTCTCCCAGAGCCCTCACCTCCTCCCTGTGGGCTGTCTCGTCATTGTTGATAATCAGGCCTACTACTCTTGTGTCGTCTGCAGACTTGATGATTGAGTTGGAGGCGTGCGTGGCCACGAGGTCATGGGGGAACAGGGAGTACAGATGTCCACCATTGTTCCTGTACCCAAGAAAGCAAAGGTGACTGAACTAATTGACTATCGCTCCGTAACACTCACTTCTGTCATCAGACAGATCATGTCACCTTTACCATACCTGTCACCCTAGACCCACTTCAATGAGCACGCACCCTTATGGGGCCCCTGCGTTAAGGATCAGCGAGTGGAGGTGTTCTTTCCTACCTTCACCACCTGGGGGGCGGCCTGTCAGGAAGACCAGGACCTAGTTGCACATTCAGACCCAGGGCCCCGAGCTTAATGATGAGCTTGGAAGGTACTATGGTGTTGAATGCTGAGTTGTAGTCAATGAACAGCATTCTTACATAGGTGTTCCTCCTGTCGAGATGGAATAGGGCAGTGTGCAATGCAATGGCAATTGCAGCGTCTGTGGATATATTGGGGCGGTAAGCAAATTGAAGTGGGTCTAGGGTGACAGGTATGGTAAAGGTGATATGATCCTTAACTAGCCTCTCAAAGCACTTTGTGATGACAGAAGTGAGTGTTACGGTGCGATAGTCAATGAGTTCAGTTACCTTTGCTTTCTTGGGTACAGGAACAATGATGGACATCTTGAAGCAGGTGGGGACAGCAGACTGGGATATGGAGAGATTGAATATGTCCGGTAACACTCCAGCCAGCTGGTCTGCTCATGCTCTGAGGACGCGGCTAGGGATGCCGTCTGGGCCGGCAGCCTTGCGAGGGTTAACAAGCTTAAATGCCTTACTCACGTCGACCACAGAGAAGGAGAGCCCACAGTCCTTGGTAGCGGGCCGCGTTGGTCGCACTGTGTTATCCTCAAAGCGGGCGAAAAAGGTGTTTAGCTTGTCCGGAAGCAAGACATCGTTGTCCGCAACATAGCTGGTTTTCCCTTTGTAGTCCATGATCGTGCCACGTACGTCTTATGTCTGTGCCATTGAATTTCGACTCCACTTTGTCTCTGTACTGATGTTTTGCCCGTTTAATTCCCTTACGGAGGGAATAACTACACTGTTTGTATTTGGCCATATTCCCAGTCACCTTGCCATGGTTAAATGCGGTGGTTCGTGCTTTCAGTTTTGCGCGAATGCTGCCATCTACCCAAGGTTTCTGGTTAGGGTAGGTTTTAATAGTCACAGTGGGTACAACATCTCCTATACACTTCCTGATGAACTCAGTCACCGCGTCAGTGTATACGTCGATGTTAATCTCAGAGGCTACCTGAAACATATCCCAGTCCGCGTGATCAAAACAATCTTGAAGCATGGATTCCGATTGGTTCAGACCAGTGTTGAATAGATCTTAGTAAGGGTACTTCCTGTTTGAGTTTCTGCCTATAGGAAGGGAGGGGCAAAATGGAGTCGTGATCAGATTTGTCAAAGGGAGGGCCTTGTAGGCATTTTGAAAAGTTGAGTAGCAGTGGTCTAATGTTTTACCACAGTGAGTACTAGAGTCAATGTGTTGGTAGAACTTCGGTAGCGGTTTCCTCAAATTTGCTTTGTTAACCTCTCTTGGGTACGTGAGACGTTAGCGTCCCACCTCTTCAACAGCCAGTGAAACTGCTGGGCGCCAAATTCAAATACAGAAATACTCATTATAAAAATTCAGAAAACAAAACATATTTTACATAGGTTTAAAGATTAACTTCTTGTGAATCCAACCACAGTGTCAGATTTAAAAAATGCTTTACGGCGAAAGCATACCTTACGATTATTTGAGAACAGCCCAGCAGACAAATAATTACAAACAGTAACCAGCCAAGTAGAAGAGTTACGCAAGACAGAAATAGAGATAAAATGAATCCCTTACCTTTGATGATCTTCATATGGTTGCACTCAGCAGACATTCATTTACTCAATAAATGTTCCTTTTGTTCGATAAAGTCTCTTTATATCCAAAAACCTCCGTTTTGTTTGCGCGTTTTCTTCAGTATTCCACAGGCTCAAACGCAGTCAAACCAGGCAGACAAAAAAATCAAAATTGTATCCGTAAAGTTCATAGAAACATGTCAAACGATGTTTATATTCAATCCTCAGGTTGTTTTTAGCCTAAATAATCGATAATATTTAAACCGGACAATAACGTCGTCAATATAAAAGGTAAACAAGAAAGGCACTCTCTCGGTCGTGCGCATGAAAAAGCTCTGTGACACTTTAGGGTCCACTCATTTAGACTGCTCTTACTTCCTCATTCTTCAGAATACAAGCCTGAAACAATTTCTAAAGACTGTTGACATCTAGTGGAAGGCATAGGAACTGCAATTTGAGTCCTAAGTCAATGGATACTGTCATGGCATTGAATAGAAAACTACAACAACAACAAACAAAAAACTACTTCCCGAATGATCTTTCTCAGGTTTTTGCCTGCCAAATCAGTTCTGTTATACTCACAGACACTATTTTAACAGTTTTGGAAACTTTAGAGTGTTTCCTATCCAAATCTATCAGTTATATGCATATCATATCTTCTGGGCCCGAGAAGCAGGCAGTTTAATTTGGGCATGCTTTTCCTCCAAAATTACGAATGCTGCCCCCTACCCTAGAGAAGTTAAAATCCCCAGCTAAAATAGCCTCAGGATATGTGGTTTCTAGTTTGCATCCAGTTTGCATCCCCAGCTACATAAGGTATTTTTGAATAATGACAGATTGTGCCTTGGATAAGGGCAGCCTTTCCTCTACTACATTCCCAGCTACAAGCTTGCTCAGCTCTCCCTGGGTTACAGCCTGTCCTCCTGAACGATTAAAACCAAGCCGTGGTTGTTTGGATGAGGTAGGCCCACAGTCATCTTTATCAGAAGCGGTCAGGCATCGCGGGTCTTCTGCTACCAGTTTTGTGTGGGGTGTTCTCTTCGCGGGTGCTTTAAGAGACTGGAAGTCGTTTTTCTAACAGTAGAGAAGTGTTTCTCGCCTGGGCACAGTTGAGATTTTACTCTTATATTCTTATCGTTTTGGCCTCCTACCGGGGCGGCAGGTAGCTAAGTGGTTCGAGCGTTGGAGTAGTAACCGAAAGCTTGCAAGATCGAATCCCCGAGCTGACAAGGTCAAAAATATGTAATTCTGCCCCTGTACAAGGCAGTTAACCCGCTGTTCCTAGGCCGTCATTGAAAACAAGAATTTGGTCTGAACTGACTTTCCCAGTTAAATAAAGGTCAAATACATTTTCAAAACAAGGTAATGGGATTACTTCCACACTGAGAAACTCAACGGTTTAGACGGTGCTGCCGTTTCTCATCTCCCTCACTAAAGCAGTTCGTGGTGGTGTGTGTGCGTAAACAGGAACTTGGTGAGAGGACGAAAACAATTAGGATCAATAACTGTCATAGGAAGGGAATGATAACAAAAGTAACAGCCGGTTTCATTGATCAGTTACTGTAATAGTATTAATCACATTGAAACAGTAACGGCATTACTGTAACACGTTACTTCGCCATGTGTAACCCCCAACACTGCATCATGCAGATAGATACCATCAGCGCACCCACCAAATAGACATACAGTACATACTGATATATCTATACAGATTCTATCGGATTCTATCTGACCTGAAAGGAGGGCATGTAGAATGAAGGAGTCCTTGAGTAGGCCATTCCATTTCAGTTTATCCACTGAAATAATTCAATGAAAGTTAAAAACCCATTGGTTTTACCTCAAGCAAAATATGAATAGTAATGAATTGGATTTATGAAGCACTTTCAGATGAATGAGGAGGAAGGGGACAGTTCCACTACCAGTGTGTAGCACCCATCTGTGTGACCGTAGGCGTATGATGGGACTTGTACAAGATTCACTCTCTGCCACTACTGTAGTTTTCCAAGTGTGTGTGTGTGTGTGTGTGTGTGTGTGTGTGTGTGTGTGTGTGTGTGTGTGTGTGTGTGTGTGTGTGTGTGTGTGTGTGTGTGTGTGTGTGTGCGTGTGCGTGTGTGTGTGTGTGTGTGTGTGTGTTAGCACTCCAGGTTTACGCGACAGGCAAACTAATCTGCATACTCAACACCTCATTGAACACACATGACCCACCGCTATCAACCAATCAGCTTATTCAAGTACTGTGGTTGAATGCCACGGCTGGTGTTTGATTTCAATTTGAATTTTAAAACATCTCTCTCATTACATTTGCCATTATTTAATCAATTATTCATGATATTCCACAAACGAGCCAGTGGGGTGATGCAGAACCAACACTCTGTCTTTCTCATTGGTCTTGATGTGCTGTTTTCCCCTCATCATAACCTCCAAATGATCACTCCACCTCCTCCCTTCCTACCTCCTCCCCTCCTACCTTCCTCCCCTCCTACCTTCCTCCCCTCTTCCTGTCATCCCCTCTTCTCCTCAGGTCACCTTCAGATAGAGAGGAAGAGGAAGGGAAAGGGGGAAGTCAGTTGTACAACTGAATGCATTCAACTGAAATGTGTCTTCTGCATTTGACCCAACCCCTCTGTAATCAGAGGGAGGATGAGTGAGAAAAAAGGGGGGAGAGAGTCAGGGAGAAAGGGGGAGATAGGGGAGAGAGATAGCAAGGAAGACAGAGAGGATTAGTGGAAAGGGGGATGAGAGACAAACAAACTGGGACGACAGGGGAGCAGAAGGAGAGACAGAGAGCGGTGGCAGATGGAGGAGAGATGAGAGCGGGGGCTCTCGGGAGGGACAGAAACAGAGAGAGAACGAAAGAGAGAGAGAAAGAGAGAGGGAAAATGCATTGAAACCAAGGCAACGGGCAGCATCGCTGATCAATAACGTGTCTCTCATATGATGGGGGAATGGAACGTTGGGCACACACAAAGAGAGGATGATGGGGGGAATGGAACACACAAAGAGAGGATGATGGGGGAATGGAACACACAAAGAGGAGGATGATGGGGGGAATGGAACACACAAAGAGAGGATGATGGGGGGAATGGAACACACAAAGAGAGGATGATGGGGGGAATGGAACACACAAAGAGAGGATGGTGGGGGGAATGGAACACACAAAGAGAGGATGATGGGAGAAATGGAACACACAAAGAGAAGATGGTGGGGGGAATGGAACACACAAAGAGAGGATGATGGGGGGAATGGAACACACAAAGAGAGGATGATGGGGGGAATGGATCACAGAAAGAGAGGATGATGGGGGGAATGGAACACACAAAGAGAGGATGATATTTGTCTGACCCGTGGACACATCTCAGGTTTTACCATCCAATGCCACGGCTCTAACAAATAAAATTTGGTTTAAATAAAACCTAGTATCTCTCTCTCTCTCTCTCTCTCTCTCTCTCTCTCTCCCTCTCTCTCTCCCTCTCTCTCTCTCTCTCTCTCTCTCTCTCTCTCTCTCTCTCTCTCTCTCTCTCTCTCTCTCTCTCTCTCTCTCTCTCTCTTCCTCTCTCTCTCTCTCTCTCTCTCTCTCTCCCTCTCCTCTCCCTCTCTCTCTCTCTCTCTCTCTCTCTCTCTCTCTCTCTCTCTCTCTCTCTCTCTCTCTCTCTCTCTCTCTCTCTCTCTCTTCCTAGTTCAATAAATAAGGGAACATAATGAGAAAATGTACAACCCTAAAAAGAACTACGCTATTATGTTTCTTATATTACCAGAATTGCACATTGGGAATGTTAAAGGCACCTCTCTCTCTCACACACACACACACACACACACACACACACACACACACACACACACACACACACACACACACACACACACACACACACACACACACACACACACACACACACACACACACACACACACCAGTCAACCTAAGTCTGAGTAAAGATAAATAGAGACACAGTTAAAAAAGGAACACAAGGATATTGAAAAAGAAACAAATGACCTTTTCTTATTTTCATTTATTTCCTGCCTTCCTTTCTCTTTCTCCCTCGCTCCCTCTCGCTAATGGTTATTTGCCTTCGTGGAAAGGGCTTTGCTTTCTCACCAGAGAGAGAGAGACATAGTGAAAGAGAAGGAGGGAGAGAGAGACAGAACGAGGTGGGAAGACTCGAGGAAGAGGAAGCGAAAGAACAAAAAATATTTCATTTAATTCCATTCTCATTCCCCGGTGACACCGCTCCTCACACTCCTCCTCATCTGTAATAAAAAAAGAGCAGTCCAGGCAGCCAGGAGAGAAAGATGGAAAGAGAGAGAAAGAAAGAGGGAATTAGGCTGTCATGTCAATATTTGTTCCCTTTGGCTCCTCCGATAGAAACATTAGATCCTGGCCTCCCCTGTAAGCCTATTCCAATAATTCTGCTGTCTTTTGTTTGGCATTCTGAGGTCTGTCTGGTCGCCTGGAGAAATATCGAGAGATGGCAAAGAACGAAAAGAATGGAAAATAAATAGAAAGAGAACTGGTTAGGGGCAACAAAGGGAGAGATGTTGGGAGAAAGATAGAGAGAGAGAAATAGAGAGAGGACAGGTTAGAGGGAGAGATGTTGGGAGAAAGAGAGAGAGAGAAATAGAGAGAGGACAGGTTAGAGGGAGAGATGTTGGGAGAAAGAGAGAGAGAGAGAAATAGAGAGAGGACAGGTTAGAGGGAGAGATGTTGAGAGAAAGAGAGAGAGAGAAATAGAGAGAGAGGGGGGTGATAAAGACAGTTGGAGAAAGTGGAAGAGGGTGAGAAAGAGAGGAGAGCGAAAGAGAGAGAACGAGAGAGAGGAGGGCATGACAGTCAATGAATGACTAGCACGGACAAACATTGAGCTAAGGCCCTAGAATGAAAAGGAGTAGACAGTTCCCATGCATACAGGGCGGAATAGGACAAGACATCAAGTCAATCATTGTCTATCCATTGTCTCTCTATCCACATAGTTTCACACTCGCTATAACTTCATGGTATCATTGGTTAACTTGTGTACGTGGTATAAAAAAACTCTTTGTGAAGTATTTGTGTAGTATTACGTCCAGCAGTAGAATATATTGCTTAAGCGCAAATCATTTAAGCATCACACAACGAACGGACCGTCCTCTATTTCTGTTCATGATGATGTCATTTCAACCACTACACTGCCATCTAGAACCTAAAGGGGTTATTCAGCTGGCCCCACAGGAGAACCCTTTGAAAACCCCCTTTTTTCTTCAAGGTAGAACTCTTTTGGTTCCAGGTAGGTTCTACATGAACACCAAAAGAGTTACTCTTGGAACCAAAAAAGGGTTCTACCTGGAACCAAAAATGATTCTCCTATAGGGACAGCCAAAGAACCCTTTTGGAACCCTACCAAGAGTGTAGTAAACATACTGTTACCACATACACCTGTAATATTGCTCATAATTGCATGGTGTATTGGATGAGTAGCACATACATCATGGTAGCCTATATTATGTTGTAGTATATAGTATTGAGTGGTCATGCTGTATGTCATATTGACCAATAATAACTCAGAACTCATAACTAGGTTATACACCACATGACCAAAAGTATGTGGACACCTGCTCGTCGAACATTTCATTCCAAAATCATGGGCTTTAATATGGAGTTTGTCCCCCTTTTGCTGCTATAACAGCCTCCACTCTTCTGGGAAGGCTTTCCACTCGATGTTGGAACATTTCTGCGATGACATGCTTCCACTCAGCCACAAGAGCATTAGTGAGGTCAGGCACTGATGTTGGGGCGATTAGGCCTGGCTCACAGTCGGCGTTCCAATTCATCCCAAAGGTGTTCGATGGGGTTGAGGTCAGAGCTCTGAGCGGCCCAGTCACTGAGCTCTTCAGTAAGGCCATTCTACTGCCAATGTTAGTCTACGGAGACTGCAACAGGTGTGGCTGAAATAGCCGAATCCACTCATTTGAAAGGGTGTCCACATACTTTTGTACATATAGTGCGTATTGCTCATAACGGCATGGTTTGCGGTGTAGCCTATAAAGTTGAGTAGTATTGTAGAATATAATGTAGAGGTCACATTGCTCAGATGCAAGCAGATCTAAAATCACTACAACTATTACAGGCCAAGCACTCACTCACACACACAATCACACACACACACACACTCACACACACAATCACACACACACACTCACACACACAATCACACACACACACTCACACACACAATCACACACACACACTCACACACACAATCACACACACACACTCACACACACTCACACACACAATCACACACACACACACACACACACTCACACACACACAATCACACACACACACACACACACACACACACACACACACACACACACACACACACACACACACACACACACACACACACACACACACAATCACACACACACACACACACACACTCACACACACACACACACACACAATCACACACACACACACACACACACACACACACACACACACACACACACACACACACACACACACACACACACACACACACACACACACATACACACACGCACACACACACTCACACACACACACACTCACACACCTATTGTGTAGTCTAGTATTATACTATTGAGCGGGTATTGCTCAGGTGCCAGTCATTTCTCCGGTTAATAAAGGAGACCCAGCCTGGTGTCAGATGCCGTCAGTGCGTACAAAGGCTGGTGACAGCGATAGGGCTGGCCCATCAGTCACCCTGCCACTGGGGGGGGGGGGGGGGATCAAAGGTGAAGGGTGAGACTGGCATCCCATCTGGCTCAGAGGGCCGGGGCAGCAGGGGGCTGAAATTGGGCCGATAGGGGTGAGAGTCCAGCCACGCCTACCCCTCACTCCTCATCTCAGATACTCACAACTCCTTCCCAAGGGGTGCGGGGGGGGGGGGGGGGGGGATCTGTCACGCAATGCACCTCTAATGTGACAGATGGGTACAGGACATACACGCACGCACCGGCCACGCAAACACACACACTTCCTTCAGTTTCCTGTGCCGTACTTGGTGTCCTGTGGAGGCTGGCAAGGTTGTGACCCCAGTAACCTGACCCCCAGACTGGTCAGCATATGGAGAGGAAGCCATGGGGGATAAAGGGGGGTAGAGAGACAGACAAAGACCTGGATGGCATGGATGGGCCTGGTTGGGCTTACTTCTACCTGGGTTAAACACACAGGACCCATTTAGGATGCGTCTCACATTCCTTACAACCTGCACTACTCTTGACCAGAGCCTTTGGTTGACATGTTCTACACATCCCTGGCCTGCGTCTACCTGGGTTAAACATTGACCCACCTCCACCTCTGCAGAGAAACCAGGGCCAGGATTCATGAAGTGTGTTGACATAGAAATACTTATCCTCGATCAGAACCCCTATTACGAATACAGCCCCAGACAATCACACTTTCTCTACCAATATTCTCTGTCAACAGCGGTAGGAAAACACCTGCAGCATAGCTGAGCTAGATTTCCAATTGCTCGCTGGTTTTAATCTAGAGGCAGTTTCACTTGAGGCGCATTGAATCGATCCAGGTAGATTCGGCCTTCATCTCCCATCCTCTCTAATCAGTTCAAATCAACACCCGGACTTTAGATCCACTGTTTGTCACTAACTCCCTGGATTGAAACACCTCTAGTTCCAATCTACTCCACCAGCCCTCCCTTCACCCCCCCATTTACTCTGAACCATCCAGTCAGACTGCGACGTGTGTGCTTGTGGCTGCGTGCGGGCGTCTGTGTGTGTCTCACCTGGGTGAATTGTCTCTGGGAGAACAAATCACCAGCTGCCAGGGGGAATGAAGGTAGAACCTGTCCTGACTGCCATGTGGCTTCTACACAGACACTTAGCACTGCCACGGGAACAACTCATTTACATGGACACTTTGGATGGAGGGAGACGTACGCACACAAACACACACACTGACGTAGACACACGCAGACACACACACACACACACACACACACACACACACACACACACACACACACACACACACACACACACACACACACACACACACACACACACACACACACACACACACACACACACACACACACACACACACATCACCAGAAATCCCCTTAACTCCGGTGTTAACTCCGGTGTAGATCAGGGGCCCTGCCACTCTTTCTAATACCTCTGTTCTGTATTCAGACCCCCCCCCCCCCACCCCTCTCTTTCTCTGCCAGAAGGGAAAACAAACTAACAGCTCTACCGGAGACATCATGGTGCGTCCCAAATAGCACCCGATCCCTGTATAGTGCACTACTTTTGACCAGGGCCCATAGGGCTCAGTGCACTACGTCGGTAATAGGGTGCCATTTGGGATTCATACCATGACACTCTCATTAAGATTCATTAAAACAACTGGGCACGCCTTATGTCTGTCTCTCTATCTGACTCTATCTCTGTCTTCCTTCCCCCCCATCTCTCTCTCTGTCTTCCTCCCCCCATCTCTCTCTCTGTCTTCCTCCCCCCAGCTCTCTCTCTCTCTTCCTCCCCCCAGCTCTCTCTCTCTCTCTCTCTCTCTGTCTTCCTTTCCCCCCATCTCTCTCTCTTTGTCCCCCCCACCCACCCCCATTGCCACTCAAGGGATTCCTTGCACTCCATCGGTTCGATCCCGGGCTGTATCACAACCGGCCGTGATCGGGAGTCCCATAGGGCAGCGCACAATTGGCCCAGCGTCATCCGGGTTAGGGGAGGGTTTGGCCGGAGTAGGCCATCAGTGGAAATAAGAATTTGTCCTTAACTGACTTGCCTAGTTAAATAAAGGTTAAAGGTCACACACACCTATCTTTTCCTTTCTTCCCTCTCTACCTTTCCTCTGTCTGTCACAGTGTCCCTGGCGACACTTCGGTGGTAGGTACACACACACACCAGAGGAGGCTGGTAGGAAGAGATATAGGAGGATGTGGTTTCCATGTTCCGTTTATCCCATTCCAGCCATTACAATGAGCCCATCCTCCTATATCCCCTCCCACCATCCTCCTCTGACACACACACACACACACACACACACACACACACACACACACACACACACACACACACACACACACACACACAGAGATAGGTAATGACACACACTCTGTAATAAGCCAGAGTAAACAATTAACACGGGAGGAGAAACATTCACAATCAAGTCAGGACCAGACACACACAAACACGTAGACACTCACACAAATCACAGCACCAGACAGACAATAACATAACTATGCTGCTACTCCCTCTGAATACATTTGTATCAGTAATTAGGAATACCTTGCTTTCAGGTTGTTTCTCTCTCTCTCTCTCCTTCTCTCTCTCTAATTATCTCTCTCTCCACTCTTTATATCTCTCCCGCTCTCTCACTCCTTCTCTCTCCCTTTCTCTCTTTATCTCTCTCTCTCCTCTTCTCCTCTCTCTCTTGCTCTCTCTCCTCTCCTCTCTCTCTCTCCTCTCTCTCTCCTCTCTCTCTCTCTCTCTCTCTCTCTCTCTCTCTCTCTCTCTCTCTCTCTCCTCCTCTCTCTCTCTCTCCTCTCCTCTCTCTCTCTCCTCTCCTCTCTCTCTCTCTCTCTCTCTCTCGCTCTCTCTCCTCTCCTCTCTCTCTCCTCTCTCTCTCTCTCTCTCTCTCTCTCCTCTCCTCTCCTCTCCTCTCCTCTCCTCTCCTCTCCTCTCCTCTCCTCTCCTCTCCTCTCCTCTCCTCTCCTCTCCTCTCTCTCTCTCTCTCTCTCTCTCTCTCCTCTCTCTCCTCTCTCTCCTCTCTCTCTCTCTCTCTCTCTCTCGCTCTCTCTCCTCTCTCTCTCCTCTCTCTCCTCCCTCTCCTCTCCTCTCCTCTCCTCTCCTCTCCTCTCCTCTCCTCTCCTCTCCTCTCTCTCTCTCTCCTCTCCTCTCTCTCTCTCTCTCTCTCTCTCTCTCTCTCTCTCTCTCTCCTCTCTCTCCTCTCCTCTCCTCTCCTCTCCTCTCCTCTCCTCTCTCTACTCTCCTCTCCTCTCCTCTCCTATCCTCTCTCGCTCTCTCTCTCCTCTCTCTCTCTATCCTCTCCTCTCTCTCCTCTCTCTTCTCTCTCCTCTCCTCTCTCTCTCCTCTCCTCTCTCTCTATCCTCTCCTCTCTCTCTCTCTCCTCTCCTCTCTCTTTCTCTCCTATCTCTCTGTTGTGTCTTTAGCCAGTTACCTTTTTGTCGGGGTCGTTATTCTTTTGTTGGTCTTTTGTCATTCGATCGTATGGAATTATATCACTGAGTAATGTGTGTGTGTGTGTGTGCATGAAAATGCAATCCAATTGAGGTTGAATGGCACGGAAGGGAACTAGGAATGAATGATGCCCACATTAGGAACCAGTGAATTATCATTTTATGCCTCTGTGCCTCTTAATTGTTTCACTGATTAATTCAATGATTTGTGAAGTGCATCCCCAGTAAACATGTATTGTCTTTCAACCACATGTTGCATTAGTGACTGTCATAACATATTACATACAGGTAACTGCCAAAATAATGGAATCACCAGCATAAAGTGTCTTAATTGAGCATTGGGGCACCACGGACCAAAACAGCTTCAATATGACTTGGAGTAGATTCTACAAGTGTCTGCGACACCTTTCTTCCACGAGAAATTCCATCATTTGGAGTTTTGATGATGGTGGTGGAAAACGCTGTCTCAGGCGCCGCTCCAGAATCTCCCGTTAGTGTTCAGTTGGGTTGAGATCTGGCGTATGGCTTGCATCGCTTTCCTGCTCATCAAATCATTCAAGGACCAGTCGTGCCCTGCGGATGGAGACATTGTTATGCTAGCCAAAATAATGGCCTGCCCGACATTTTTATACATGACCCTGAGCATGATGGGATGTTAATCGCTTAATTAACTCAGGAACCACACCTGTGTGGAAGCACCTGCTTTCAATATACTTTGTATCCCTCATTTACTCACGTGTATGTTTTATTTAGGTAGATACCTATATCTCATATGTGGAAAAAGGGGGATACTGTGATTCGTATACGATGTGTCAATCTCATGATATTAATCTGCCCCTTTGTGTGCGTGAGCCCAAATCATGTTAAGTTGCCTCTGATTACCTGAACTGGTGCATCTGCTTAGCTCCCCTTATAAGGAGAGATAGATGCGCTCTCTCTCTCTCTCTCTCTCTCCTCTCTCTCTCTCTCCTCTCTCTCTCTCTCTCTCTCTCTCTCTCTCTCTCTCTCTCTCTCTCTCCTCTCTCTCTCTCTCCTCTCTCTCTCTCTCTCTCTCTCTCTCTCTCTCTCTCTCCTCCCTCCGCACACTCGCTACCAGCCTGAGCCCCAGCTCCACACTCCGGCACAGCCACGCCAAAACCACACGTTACCACAACAGCTAGCTACCAATCGTGTTGCCGTGTTGCGAGTGTGTTTAATTTTTTTTTTTTTTTTAGATGACGTTATTGTTATTTGTTATTTTCATGTCATTTGACCATAGCACCGCCTGGAGTTTGATAAAGGACGTTGGCACTTGGATTGGAACCGGTGCTTTGGTCAGATGATATGAAAATAGACCTCTTTGGCCACACACGTGGTCGGTTTGCATACGCAGAAAAGTACCTCATACCTGTGGTAAAATATGGTGCTGGTTCTTTGATGTTATGGGGCTATTTTGCATCCACTGGTTGTGGGTGCCTTTGTTACGGTCAACAGCATCATGAACTTTACCCAGTAGCAGGAAATGTTTTTCCAGAGACCCTGACTGTCATTGCCAGGAGGCTGACACTTGGACGCAAGTAGATCTTCCAGCAAGACAATAACCCCAAGCACGAATCAAAATCCACAAAGAAACGGTTAACATTTTGTAATGGCCATCTCAGTCTATGGACTTGAACCCAGTTGAAAACCAGTGGTTTTTGTTGAAGAGGGCAGTCCTTAAGAGCAGATGAAGTATATCAAGTATCTGGAAAGATGATGTATGGTGGAATGGTCTTAGACACCTCCCAACGTGTTTTCCGATCTCATAAAACAATTTAGAAAAAGGTTCAGTATCGTTCTCCCCGCAAGTGGAGGGTGCTAGGGTTTTTAAGAGGGGCGCCAATCATTTGGACCACTATTTTTTAAATATATTATTGCATGTGTCACGTTCCTGACCTGTTTTCTGTTGTTTGGTATGTGTTTATTGGTCAGGGCGTGAGTTTTGGGTGGGCAGTCTATGTTTTCTGTTTCTATGTTGGTTTTGGGTTGCCTGGTATGGCTCTCAATTAGAGGCAGGTGTTTGACGTTTCCTCTGATTGAGAGTCATATTAAGGTAGGTTGTTCTCACTGTTTGTTGGTGGGTGATTGTCTTCCGTGTCAGTAGATGTTACCACACGGGACTGTTTTCGGTTTGTCTATTCCTGTTCGTGTGTTCTTCGTTTCATGTAAGTTCGTAAGTTTAGGTCTGTTTAGTTCGTTTTGTTATTTTGTATTTCTAAAGTGTTATTTCGTGTTTCGTCGTTTTTGTCTAATAAATCATTATGTATTCACAACCCGCTGCATTTTGGTCGAATCACTACTCCTCCTCTTCGTATGAAGAGGAGGAGGAATGCCGTTACAGAATCACCCACCAAACCCAGATCAAGCAGCGGGTTAACGGACAGCAACGACAGCGCAAGAAGGAGGAATGGACATGGGAGGATGTTTTGGACGGTAAGGGTTGCTACACATGGGAGGAGATCCTGGCTGGAAAGGATCGCCTCCCATGGGAACAGATGGAGGCAGCTCGGAGAGCGGAGGAAACCGGAGAGAGGAACCGGCGTTATGAGGGGACGCGTCTAGCACGGAAGCCCGAAAAGCCCGTGAGTACTACCCAAAAATTTCTTGGGGGGGGGCTAAGAGGTAGTGGGCCGAGGGCAGGTAGGAGACCTGCGCCCACTTCCCAGGCTAACCGTGGAGAGCGGGAGTACGGGCAGACACCGTGTTACGCAGTAGAGCGCACGGTGTCTCCTGTACGTGTGCATAGCCCGGTGCGGGTTATTCCACCTCCCCGCACTGGTAGGGCTAGATTGGGCATTGAGCCAAATGTCATGAAGCCGGCCCTACATATCTGGCCACCAGTACGTCTCCTCGGGCCGGCTTACATGGCACCAGCCTTACGCATGGTGTCCCCGGTTCACCTACATAGCCCGGTGCGGGTTATTCCACCTCCCCGCACTGTTCAGGCGACGGGGAGCATACAACCAGGTAAGGTTGGGCAGGTTCAGTGCTCAAGGGAGCCAGTACGCCTACACGGTCCGGTATATCCGGCGCCACCTTCCCGCCCCAGCTCAGTACCACCAGTGCCTGCACCACGCAGCAAGCCTCCTGTGCGTCTCCAGAGCCCTGTACGCACTGTTCCTTCTCCCCGCACTCGCCCTGAGGTGCGTGCTCTCAGCCCGGTACCTCCAGTTCCGGCACCACGCACCAGGCCTACTGTGCGCCTCAGCGGGTCAGAGTCGGCCGTCTGCCCAACGCCTTCTGCACTGCCTGTCTGCCCAGCTCCGTCTGAGCCATCCGTCTGCCCAGCGCCGTCTGAGCCATCCGTCTGCCCAGCGCCGTCTGAGCCATCTGTCTGCCCAGCGCCGTCTGAGCCATCCGTCTGCCCAGCGCCTTCTGAGCCATCCGTCTGCCCAGCGCCTTCTGAGCCATCCGTCTGCCCAGCGCCTTCTGAGCCATCCGTCTGCCCAGCGCCTTCTGAGCCATCCGTCTGCCCAGCGCCTTCTGAGCCATCCGTCTGCCACGAGCCATTAGAGCCGCCCGTCTGTCCCGAGCCATTAGAGCCGTCCGTCAGTCAGGAGCCGCTAGAGCCGTCCGTCAGTCAGGAGCTGCCAGAGCCGCCAGCCAGTCAGGAGCTGCCAGAGCCGCCAGCCAGTCAGGAGCTGCCAGAGCCGCCAGCCAGTCAGGAGCTGCCAGAGCCGCCAGCCAGTCAGGAGCTGCCAGAGCCGCCAGCCAGTCAGGAGCTGCCAGAGCTGCCCTACAGTCATGAGCTGCCCTACAGTCATGAGCTGCCCTCCAGTCATGAGCTGCCCTCCAGTCATGAGCTGCCCTCCAGTCATGAGCTGCCCTCCAGTCATGAGCTGCCACTCAGTCCGGAGCTGCCACTCAGTCCGGAGCTGCCACCCAGTCCGGAGCTGCCACCCAGTCCGGAGCTGCCACTCAGTCCGGAGCTGCCACTCAGTCCGGAGCTGCCATTAGTACAGAGTTACCTCTCTGTCCTGAGCTACCTCTCTGTCCTGAGCTACCTCTCTGTCCTGAGCTACCTCTCTGTCCTGAGCTGTCTCTTCTATGTAGGAGGGGCCTTAGTGAAGGTTCCTGGACCATGGTCGGGGGCGAGGGTCGCCACTCAAAGGACGCTAAGGAGGGGGACAAAGACAGTGGTGGAGTGGTGTCCTCGTCCGCCGCCGGAGCCGCCACCGCGGACAGATGCCCACCCAGACCCTCCCCTTGAGTTGTAGGGGTGCGCCCGGAGTTCGCACCTTGAGGGGGGGGTTCTGTCACGTTCCTGACCTGTTTTCTGTTGTTTGGTATGTGTTTATTGGTCAGGGCGTGAGTTTTGGGTGGGCAGTCTATGTTTTCTGTTTCTATGTTGGTTTTGGGTTGCCTGGTATGGCTCTCAATTAGAGGCAGGTGTTTGACGTTTCCTCTGATTGAGAGTCATATTAAGGTAGGTTGTTCTCACTGTTTGTTTGTGGGTGATTGTTTCCTGTGTCAGTGTTTGTTGCACCATACGGGACTGTATCGTGAGTTCGTTTTGTTTGTATTCAGTACTTGTTCGTTCGTTCTTCGTTGTATATAAGTTCGTAGTCCAGGTCTGTCTACTTCGTTTGTTGTTTTGTAAAGGTATCAAGTGTTCTTCGTGTGTTTAGTTTCGTCTTGTTAATAAAGTTCATTATGTATTCACAACCCGCTGCACGTTGGTCGAATCACTACTCCTCCTCTTCGTATGAAGAGGAGGAGGAATGCCGTTACAGCATGTTAAACAACATCTCTTTCTCTGAGCAATTGTATTAGAATAAAATAATATAATTTCCCAATTTTGGGGGGGGGAACATACAATATAGCTAAGTATCTTTTTGGCTCGTCTTTATCAACGGTGCCAATAATTATGGACCTGACTGGTGTTGTTGAGACATATCCTTTAAACATTTTATTTCGTACCACAACCTTTCCTTCTTGTATTAGTCTACTAAGTGATTTGAATAACGTATTTGTTTTCAAATTGATCATTGCAATATCAAAATGACGCATTCCTGTCAATTTCCCTATTGTGGAGACTATCTCTTTAAGGTTGGAAGGCTCTCTCTCTCTTCATCCCTTTGGTTTTTGTGGCCTCTCCATTTTGTCCCTATTCTCTGGTTTTCAGCACCTCTTGAGTAATTGCACTGATAGTGAACACTGCTGCTAATTAATAATGCAGAGGCTGAAAATGTAGGTGAGAGAGAGAGAGAGAGGGACAGGGGGAGAGATAGAGAAGAGGCCTGTGCCAAATAGATGACTTACTGTACAGAGAACATGGAGAGAGAAAAAGAGAGGGGGAGGAGAGGAAGAGGCTGGGGGGGGGGGTTGTAATGTGGAACACAAAAGAAGGAAAAAGAGAAAAGAGAGACAATGAGACGGAAAGAACGAGAGAACGAGACATGGCGATGAGGAGGGTAAATAAAATAGCGGGAAGATGATGTTTGACACAAGATCTATCGAAAGATTGGAGACCCAGAACGAGGGAGGGATGAAGGCACATAATCAGAAATCTCACCAGGTACAATCCCCCCTCGCACCTCTTCTCTTCCCCTTGTCTGCTCTCCCCGTCTCCCCTCTCCATCCTCTCTCACCCCCTCTATCCTCTCCATCCCCCTTGCCCTCCCCTCTGTCGCCCTCTCCAAATGGAGTGCTTGGTTCCCTAATTAAAACCTTTAATCAAACTCCTAATTAGGTCTAATCAGTGCCATGGTAATCATGTCCTCTTTTCTCCCCTTTTCCTACACTGAAGGCCAAGATGCTTCTGAAATCATTTAGGCAACTTAACATGTCCACATGCAAGAGCGAGAGCGAGAATAAAGGGAAGGAGAGAGAGAGAGAGAGAAAATAAAGGGAGCAAAGGAGAGAAGAAAGGGAGGGATGAGAAAGAACGAAAGAAAGATGAAAGAGAGAGAGAGAGAAAGAAAGAGATATGAAAGGGAGGGAGAGAAAGAAAGAGAGAAAGAGATATGAAAGGGAGGGAGAGATAGAGATGAAAGAGAGAGAAAGACAGAGAGATGAAAGAGAGAGTCAGAGAGAAGAAGGAGAGAGAGAGAGAGAGAGAGAGAGAGAGAGAGAGAGCAAGTGGAGAGAGAGAGAGAGAGAGAGAGAGAGAGAGAGAGAGAGAGAGAGAGAGAAAACAGAGTTAAGTGAAAGGGAGAAGAGAGAAACATGATTGGGGACTAGCCTATACTGATTACCCACTCTCTCTTTGAGCCTCTCCACTGCTCTGATTATTGTGACGCCCTAATAAAACAGGCTGCCTCACAGATTATACACCACGCTTACTCTATAACCATCCACCCTCACCTGTTAGGGACCACACACACACCGCTCCGAATGCTGATCTGCCGTTCGCCTGACGTTCGCTCTGCGCTGTGTGTTATAGGGAAACCCCCGCTGGTGGATGTCTGACTATTTTCCAACGATTCTACACGTAGAATCGGTTTCCACTCGGGTTTGCAAAGTACGGCCGGCTCTCTGTTCTGAGGTGCTTAGTACTCTCGGCCGGCTCTCTGTTCTGAGGTGTTTAGTACTCTCGGCCGGCTCTCTGTTCTGAGGTGTTTAGTACTCTCGGCCGGCTCTCTGTTCTGAGGTGTTTAGTACTCTCGGCCGGCTCTCTGTTCTGAGGTGCTTAGTACTCTCGGCCGGGTCACTGTTCTGAGGTGTTTAGTGCTCTCGGCTGGGTCTCTGTTCTGAGGTGTTTAGTACTCTCGGCCGGCTCTCTGTTCTGAGGTGATTAGTACTCTCGGCCGGGTCTCTGTTCTGAGGTGTTTAGTACTCTCGGCCGGGTCTCTGTTCTGAGGTGTTTAGTACTCTCGGCCGGGTCTCTGTTCTGAGGTGTTTAGTACTCTCGGCCGGGTCTCTGTTCTGAGGTGTTTAGTACTCTCGGCCGGCTCTCTGTTCTGAGGTGCTTAGTACTCTCGGCCGGGTCTCTGTTCTGAGGTGTTTAGTACTCTCGGCCGGGTCTCTGTTCTGAGGTGTTTAGTACTCTCGGCCGGGTCTCTGTTCTGAGGTGTTTAGTACTCTCGGCCGGGTCTCTGTTCTGAGGTGTTTAGTACTCTCGGCCGGGCAACTGCTACCTGTGTGTCTGAGCCTTTAGGTTCCAACTAGGGTTGCAAAGTTCCGGTAACTTTCCTCAAATTCTGTGCTTTTACAGAAATCATGATCGGAAGGTTCTCTGAATCAGGAGGGGATAAACAGGAAATCCAAAATCCTCCAAGCAGGGATTTTTGGAAAGCTACCTGGATATTTCAAACCTTTTTCCAACTGAGTGTGGAAATCAGAGCAGACATAAATGAATCCCTGTAACAGGTTCTCGGAGATTTGACCTTTTATACTAGAGTATAGATTGCTAACAGTTATTAAATCTGCCAAAGTCATATAATGATATAATGTGCTGTACAGATCAGGTGATTCTAAAAGAAAGGCTTTGGTGCCACATTTGTATCATATAAATGCCCTTTTATTACAGAAGCTATAATTATGTACCGTTTGACGGTACATACAGTTATGTACCGTTGTCATGTGTGGCACTGTGCAATACATATGATGGTCCAGAGACCTCCCAGCGACACATGAGCACATCCCCACATCGCCGTATCATATCCCACACATGACGACTTACTCCGGGCACTCATTTCCTGCTGAATTACATTAAACACCAGGGCATGAACGGACGGGCAGAATATTAATAGCATCAGTTCAGTTGACCTCTTCACACGTATCTATCCTACCGATACCGTCGTATTATATATAACACTGCACTGGAAATGAACTGAGTCTGATGGGGATTCAATTCTCCTTCGTAAGCCGCGGCAGAGCGAATAGCGGAGCAGCTTAGGGGGGGGGTGATGGAGGGATGGAGCGGAGGGCGGGATGGAGGGATAATGGAAACAGGGAGAGCTGGTTTTCCTCTCCGTTATGAGGGGAGCTAATGCCCTGAAAGCAGGCTTGTGACCTTCGCTTTACGGTAGCTGAAGTCATCATTTGGGTAAATGACTTCACCTGTTGACTCTCGTCCAGATATCCTCATATATATCCTTCTCTCTCTTTTTTTTCTCTCTCTCTCTCTCTCTCTCTCTATTCTCTCGCTCTCTCTCTCGCCCATGCTCGCTCTCTCGCGGTCTCTCTCTATTCTCTCTCTCTCTCGCCCACGCTCTCTCTCTCTCTCTATTCTCTCTCTCTCTGTTTCAATCTACCGGTAAATCTCTCTTTTAACTTCTACCTGCTCTTGTTCTATTTCTAATTCTCTCTCTTTCTTATTTCCCTCAAACTTTCTCTTTCCCTCCTTCTGTCTCTCTTTCCTGCTCTTTTTACTTTTCTCTCTCCCCTTCTCTCCCTCTGCCTTCAACCCTCTCTCGTTCTCCCACTCCAGTTCTCTCCTTCTCTCTCATGTCTGTCTTTGTGCCCTGCAGGCCTGCAGTGGCCCGTTTCCATTTTCCTCTGGAGGTGACTAGTTGCCTGTCTCTACCTACCCTCCCTGGCATCTTAATCTCCTAGTGATGCTACCTCCTCTTCTCTTCTAAACACCAAGGAGTGACCGGCCCACCTACCCCGCAGCCATCATCTATCAATCAATCTCTCCTTTTTCCAGAAACACAAACAATGAATCTCTGTGTGTAGGAGGTAACTTGCTGTTTAGGACTGTCTGCAATGCGATGACAACTCCTGTCCTCAGGGAACCTGAAATGTGTGTGTGTGTGTGTGTGTGTGTGTGTGTGTGTGTGTGTGTGTGTGTGTGTGTGTGTGTGTGTGTGTGTGTGTGTGTGTGTGTGTGTGTGTGTGTGTGTGTGTGTGTGTGTGTGTCTGTGTGTGTGTGTGTCTGTCTGTCTGTCTGTCTGTCTGTCTGTCTGTCTGTCTGTCTGTCTGTCTGTCTGTGTGTGTGTGTGTGTCTGTGTGTCTGTGTGTGTGTGTGTGTGTGTGTGTGTGTGTGTGTGTGTGTGTGTGTGTGTGTTTTTTTTAATGACTGCACCATATGTCTTTTCTAAAGTCATTTCAGGACAACCTTGAAAAGACACCTCTGTCATACCATTGCTCTACCAGCCAGCCAACCAACCAACCAACCAACCAACCAACCAACCAACCAACCAGCCAGACAGAGACGATGTATTACCTTTTGACCTGGTGACTGTGTGACACCTCCAAACCTAATGACTTCTGTTGTAGCCATTTCACCTTCATGCCTCCTTCCACTCCCAGCCTCTTCTCTCTCTCTCTCTCTCTCTCTCTCTCTCTCTCTCTCTCTCTCTCTCTCTCTCTCTCTGTCCCAGCCTCAGCCTATCTGACATGACTGTACCAGCTGAGCGGCTGGTTGGCAGGAGAGGGAGAAGGAGGGGGAGGGAGAAAGGAGAGGAGAGAACGGGTAGAGGAGTGGTGGAGGGGGGATGAGAAGGTAGGGGGCGGACGTGCTGATTGTATGTTGTAACGTCTGTTCCCTTCAGAGATCTGAGTCATGCCTGAGTGATGTTTTTGGGGGGGTGGGATTGAGAGTTATATTTGATTTCTATGAAGACAGCTGTCAACGGCTTGCGGGAGCTTCGGGACCTCTGGTTGCTGCAATCACAGCTGACTCATTGGACACAATGCCACTTTCTGGGAAGTGTGTGTGTGTGTGTGTGTGCGTGCGTGCGTGCGTGTGCGTGTGCGTGTGCGTGCGCGTGCGTGTGTGTGTGTGTGTTTCTATGAGTGTGTGGATGTGTGCACACCTGTGTTTGTTGGAACAAGGCTTATGAACACTGATAGAAACCATTTAAGAACTCCCCATCGCACTCCACTCCCCTCTCCCAACATCACAGTCCTTCACAGGCCTGCAGGAAACATTTAGACTCTCATTGGAAACATTTGAGACTCACAGCAGATGTGTCTGTGATTTCAGCAGTGCTAAACAAGCTCCCCTACCCCCCTTCTCCCCCTCTCCTTCTCACCTCTCCCCCTCTCCTTCTTCTTTGGCAGGTCAGACACACCAGTTCCCGTCTCTCCCAACCCTGCTCCCCTCCTCTACCCCTCTCAGACTAGCTCTTTGGCAGGTCTGATCAGGCACACATGAGCTCCTGGGTCTTCAGGGGCCTAAAGTTGTGGCTGATTGAGATGATTGAAGACAACCTGGGAAGAGGCCCCACTAAAAATCATCACCAGTGACTCTTTCCAGACCGACGTGTAAAACCAGACGCGGTTCGTTCTATATGGGCCGGAGCTGCTGACGGACAGACGGACAAACACAGACACACGCACACACACACTGTTACACACTCGCTGTTAGTCATGAACGCCCTCCAAAAGCTGATTGAGTGAGGGATTGATGGAGGAGTGGACAGGGGGAGGAGAGGGAGGGAGGAACGGTGGTGTAGGGATTTTTGATGTGTTCATAAGGAATCTCAATTAAGTTTTATGGGGAAGGTCTTTTACTCGCTCTGTGTCTCGTGTCGTTGGCATGAGGCTATGCTGGATTATGAGGTTGATTCACCACCAAGAAAGAGAGGGAAGAAAAAAGACGGATGGAGGGAGAGATAGAGAAGTGGAAGGTCCCTATAGCTTGGGAGGAGGTCAGAGAGAATTAGACCTCAGGTGCACTGAGATAGAGGGAGGGAGGGAGGGCGGGAGGGAGGGAGGGAGGGAGGGAGGGAGGGAGGGAGGGAGGGAGGGAGGGAGGGAGGGAGGGAGGGAGGGAGGGAGGGAGGGAGGGAGGGAGGGAGGGAGGGAGGGAGAGATGGGGCTTAACTGAAGGGGGGAGTGGAGAAACAGTAGATTCACTGGAGAAACATGACACAGAGGGAGGGTGGAGAGAATGGTCGTAAGGAACAAATGCTCTGTAGAATGAGAGAGGGAGAGAGCGAAAGAAAGAGAGAGAAAGAGGGATGGAGGAAAAAAAGAACGACAGAGGCACTAGATTTAGATTCTACTGTTGTGGCCCTCAGCTATAGCTCCATTTAACCCCAGTTACAGCCAAGAACAGTATACCTAACAGCCTTCCAAATGGATAACGTGAAGAGTGAGCTCTGTATCTCACCAGACAACAACATCCGGTGAGGGGAAGAACAGGGCTGGAGGCAGAGCAGTAGACAGACACATTGACAGGAGTGTATAAGGTGAAGGGTAGAGGGTTTAGGGTGTAGGGGGTAAGGGGCTTGTCGCATACATTGACAGAATCCTATAGGGCGGACTGGGGGGGGGGGGGGGGGTTGAGGGTACACTGCTGGTCAAAGTGCAAACCCCTACGGGGCCCTGAAGGAGGCTGATTGTCTGATCTTGAGTTCCCGCTGACTGAGTGAGCACTCTCGGGTTTCCATCTGTGTTTCCCTGGGGACTCGTTTAACCGCGGCGCTGCCTGACCCTTTATGAATCACATGGTGCTTAAATGTGCATTGCCACTCATTACGAGCATCATTGCCTGTAATCCGGTCGGAGAGGTGTGTGTGTGTGTCTGTTTGTCTGGCCTCTCCTGTTACACTCATCCTACCCTCATGGCTAAGGCTTCACACACACATGGCTTCACACACACACACACACGCCAACCATCTCCCCCCTGTCAGGGTGGACTCAACATCATTAGGATGTGTGTGTGTGTGTCTTATACATGTCATGAGGCAGGATTGCACACAGTACATGTGGATGATATGTTGTGATATGTGTGTACGTGTGGCTGCATGTAAGGACGACAGTGAAACATCCTAGACGAGTGAGAACATGGTGTGTCTATAAATAACAGCGGCGGTTTATCTTCAAGCAACAAAATGGGCCTGTGGTCGGATCTGTGTGTGTGTGTGTGTGTGTGTGTGTGTGTGTGTGTGTGTGTGTGTGTGTGTGTGTGTGTGTGTGTGTGTGTGTGTGTGTGTGTGTGTGTGTGTGTGTGTGTGTGTGTGTGTGTGTGTGTGTGTGTGTGTGTGTGTGTGTGTGCTCGCATGTCAGTGCAGTAGCACACAACGTACGCGCGTGTGTGAGTATGGTGTAGAGATTGTGCCGCTGATGGCTATCTCGGGGAGTGCAGTATTGATTAGCCAGAGGTAAATAATCGTCTGGGTGCTACAGGCTGTCGTGGCCAGGCTGATTGCTCAGCACTGGTGGCCGACAGGCAGGCAGCTCCGCTGTGATCACCATCATCCTCCATCTCTAGCCCTTCGACCGTTTTTCTTCTCCTCAGGCTATCTCTACATCTATCGATTTGACACCATTTATTTGTACATCCATTCATCAATTCGCTGCCTGTGTCGAAGGCTACAAATCTATGTACGCGACTTGTTCCCTTATTGTCGGACGTTTCACAGTGGTAAGAGCATGGAAATGGAGGGCAGTGGTGGGAGGGGAAAAATATACAGATAGCAGTAAGACTACGTTTGGGAGGTGGAGATGGAGCAGCTTATTAAAACGTTGCTTTGAGGCTTCTCGGGACGGGCAGACGTGGACAGGGACGGGTGGGGCGACAAATTAGATGGCACAGAGGCTGTCCAGCGACCCCGCACGACTGGGACTGGTACTGCAGACCCAGCTGCGTTCGGAGTCCCAGTGCGATTTATAGATTGTCAATGGATTGTATTTACAGTATGCTATAGTTTACTGTGGCAGCCTATACGATTAAAAATGATTCAGATGGTCGATCACGCATAAAACACACTATCTCAGCATCCATTCATACACAGGCTATATTTTAGGCTGTGGGCATAACTTCCCCAAACACCTTGAAACAATTGTTGATTGTTTGCAGGCGACAGACTTCAGTGCCATTGCCACGGTGGAATGTTAGACATTTCTGGAAAGGGAGAAAGCGCCTGGACTTGAGTGTGTGGTCTGGGGTCGAAACAAACGATTGAATAGACAGGCGAATAGACAGACTTCCAGAACTTCCTTTGCCACGTCTGAGCCAACAGAAATAAGCTTCGGTTCCCTCGTTGAACGAGCCCGAGGGAAGCGGTGGAGGAGAGAAAGAAAGACACTTTAATTAATTTACGGAGAAAAAAAATCAAACAAAGAACTTTTCACTTTTGCCCTTCAATTCACATCAGCGTAGACAAACAGAAGTTGGCGTCATTGTGTTATCCGCTCCGTAGGCTGATAATGAACTGTGGTTTTGTGTTGAAAGGAAGCGGCGCTTTCTATTCACCAAGATGTTCAGAAGAAGGCAAATTAATAGATTTTTGTTTAACAGGTTTAAATGAAATGTTGTTAGCAATTTTTCTTCGATAATAATAACAATCTGCATGTTGCAATTTGATGTTACATCATATTCTCGTCTCAGAGACACTCGTCTTTCTACCAGCAGAACTGCATTTTCATAGGGGTTTGATTTTCATAGGGGTTTGATTTTCATAGGGGTTTGATTTTCATAGGGGTTTGATTTCATAGGGGTTTGATTTCATAGGGGTTTGATTTCATAGGGGTTTGATTTTCATAGGGGTTTGATTTCATAGGGGTTTGATTTTCATAGGGGTTTGATTTCATAGGGGTTTGATTTCATAGGGGTTTGATTTTCATAGGGGTTTGATTTTCATAGGGGTTTGATTTCATAGGGGTTTGATTTCCATAGGGGTTTGATTTTCATAGGGGTTTGATTTTCATAGGGGTTTGATTTCATAGGGGTTTGATTTCATAGGGGTTTGATTTTCATAGGGCTTTGATTTCATAGGGGTTTGATTTCATAGGGGTTTGATTTTCATAGGGGTTTGATTTCATAGGGGTTTGATTTTCATAGGGGTTTGATTTCATAGGGGTTTGATTTCATAGGGGTTTGATTTTCATAGGGGTTTGATTTCATAGGGGTTTGATTTCCATAGGGGTTTGATTTCATAGGGGTTTGATTTCATAGGGGTTTGATTTCCATAGGGGTTTGATTAAAACCCGAGTCGAAATTCCAATGAATTTCTTTTTTTTTTAAAGCAACTCGCCTATATAAAGCAATGTTGTTCGCTTTTTTTCATTGTTGTAGCCTTAATGTTGTTGTAATGAGGTTCAGTGACCTGCGTGTTGCAGTATAAAATGATGAACAGCCTACAATACTATCAGCTAATCCACTTCTGTATTCCCTCTCCTCCAGGTCTGCCATGCTGCGTACACGGTCCCTTTCTCTCCTCGTCTCTGTTTGGGCCCTGCTGGTGCTAGGGGTCTCCACTTCCTCTGGTCCACCACAGGAAGAGACCCCCACTTCCCCCAGCAGCCCCCCTCCTCCCCCTGGGGGAGACCCCACCTCCACCTGGGCTCTGCGTCTCTACGCGGCCCTGCGTCTCTACCAGGCCCTGCGTCTCTACCAGGCCCTGCATCTCTACCAGGCCCTGCGTCTCTACCAGGCCCTGCGTCTCTACCAGGCCCTGCGTCTCTACCAGGCCCTGCGTCTCTACCAGGCCCTGCGTCTCTACCAGGCCCTGCGTCTCTACGAGGCCCTGCGCTCCTCAGGCTCCAAATCCACCCCCCTGAATACTTTCTTCTCCCTCCTGCTCCTGGCCACCTCGCTGGGGGCTCTGGATGGAGGGGCCGGGGGCTCCACAGCTAAGCAGCTCAGGACCTGCTCAAGACCCCAGAACCATCCAGGGACCAGGGGGAATTGCTATCCCTAGCCGGGGATCTAAGGTCCCTCTATGAGGCCAATGGGACCAGTTTCCTTCTGCAGAGCTTATCTGCTGTGTTCACCACCAAACAAGGTGACCAGCTCAGTGAGGCCTTCTTGAAGGAGAACCAGGTCCGCTATAGGCTGAAGCACCAGGCCCTGGGCCAGAAGGACCCTCAGACGCAGCTTCATGCCTGGGCCGATGGGGGCATGGGTGGGGTGGAGGGGACACTGCTGGAGGGTGAGATCCAGGCCAACACTGGAGGCCTGATTCTAGCACTTTAAAGGTGAGGAGAAACAATAATATAGATTATAGTGTGGTATCATGTATTATAATGTAGTAACCATGGTGATAGTGGTTAATTAATAAGAAATGGAGATGAATTGGGATTTAATTAGGTTTGTGTGTATCACCATTTGGAATCACACTGTGTTTTCCCAACTCTCATTTATATTGGTACACTAGCCAACCGGTTGGAGGTCCTTAGATTGGTTAATCCATGTGGTTGGTGGTCCATGATAACCTTTGATTATAATTTATGATTATACGTGTGTTTATGTATGTGTGCGCGGGCCAGCATGCCGACCTGTCAGTGTGTGTCTGTGTGTGCGAGCATGCATGCTTGTGTGTGTGTGTGTGTGTGTGCATGCCTTAGCGTGTGTGTGTGTGTGTGTGTGTGTGTGTGTGTGTGTGAGCCCAGCTGGTGGACGCAGCATAAAGGATGATTCTGTGGTCCGTCACTGAGAGCTTATTTATCTTCCTGTGGGGGGTGATGTGTCATCTTAAATAATTGAGTAACAAGTGTCCAGGCTCTCTCTCTCTCTCTCTCTCTCTCTCTCTCTCTCTCTCTCTCTCTCTCTCTCTCTCTCTCTCTCTCTCTCTCTCTCTCTCTCTCTCTCTCTCTCTCTCTCTCTCTTCCTCTCTCTCTCTCTCTCTCTCTCTCTCTCTCTCTCTCTCTCTCTCTCTCTCTCTCTCTCTTCCTCTCTCTCTCTCTCTCTCTCTCCTATTTAGAACCTAAAAGGTTTTTTCGGCTGTCCCCGTAGGATAACCATTTGAAGAGCCCTTTCTGGTTCCAATCCACAGAGGATTGTATATGGAAGCCTAAAGGGTTCTACCTGGAACCAAAAAGTGTTATCCTATGGGCACAGCCGAATAACCCTTTTTTTGTAAAAGTCGATATCTCTCTCTCTCCCGATCTCTCTCCCCCTCTGTCAGTCCCCCAGCGTTAGGCCTAACATCTGTACTCAGAGCTTGCTCAGATTATGCAGTGACGCACTGGCTAGATCTCAACGCCTAGGCTTCACACTCAGCACTGCTACCTCTCACTTCCCTTTCCTGCCCATCTTCCTCTTTATCGCCCTGTCTTTCTCTTCATCGCTGTATGTGCTTCCTCTATCTGTCTCACTCACCCTATCTCTCTTCTTCCTCCTCCTCCTCCTTCTCTCTTAAGTTATTTTCTTTCTCAGGTGAGGAAGGGAAAGGAAAGGGGAAACCTAGTCAGGTGCACAACTGAATGTATTCAACGGAAACTTGTCTTCCGCATTTGTCCCAACCCCTCGACGTCCATGTCATTGGCTCCCGGGTAGCAGTTGTTGTTTGGGGTTAACTCGACTTTCGGTTCCCGGTTCAACGCTCTTAACCGCTAGGCTACTTGCCGCCCCGAGGCAAAAATGGCTAAATACATTCACGACTGAGGGTAGATTGATACGCAATATAATTAATTTACTTTGTTTGATGTTTTGACTTCATTCCGAAAATCTTTTGTTCTGTTTAGTTCGTGTTGATTAATTCATTCATTTGTGGGATTAAATACACACGTTAGATTTTACAATAGATTACAACAAAGGTCACACTTTATTTGGATCGTCCGGATTTTCCACCTGTAGACACTCTAAGATTGTCACACTATCAACAAACAATCTGTTGATAAGCAACTGCTTCCTAAGGTTATGGTTAAGGTTAGGTTTAGAATAAGGGTTAGGTTAGGGCTAGGGTAAGGGTTAAGTTTAGGGTTAAGTTTAGGGTTAGGATAAGGGTTAAGGTTTGGGTTAGGGCTAGGGTTAGTAATTAGTTGAAATGTTACTTATAGTCTGTATTCTTAGTTTGAATTTATAATTGAAAAAGTAGTCAATATTTTTCTACTGGCCGCTGTTAAGTTTTTTAGTAATTAATTTATTTGTCTGTAATTTTCTGGCACGGGGGCTATTCTCAATGTCTGGTATTGCAATGGCCTCCAAAACATTTCCTCTGTCATTGTTCCAGACGTAATATATTGGGGTGGCACCATTCATCTGCTTGTATCTCCCTTGTTTCTGTTTGTTTCCATTTGTTTCCTTTCAGTTAATTACTGAAAGGCAGAATTAAAAGCCCTCTAGCAGCCCTCCATCTCTGTTCTGCACAGAAGACAACTCAAAGAGGGAGAGAAAGAGATGGGGGAAAGGATGGAGGGAGGGAGCGGGGCAACGAGTATGGGAGGAAAAGCAAAGAGAATACAGAGAGCAGTGAAGAGCAAGGGTATTGTAAAGAGAGACGGTGGGTGGGAAAGGGGGAGTAAAGAGGAAGAGACGAGGGAACATTCAGAAAAGAAGGCACAAGGGATGGAGGGAGTGAGAAAAGTAAAGAAAGAGGAAGAGCGACAGCCTGCTGCGAGGAAAAGAGAAGAGAAGAGATTGACCGACATGGTGGAGAGATGTACAAAGCCCTACCTTGGGAGTTTCAGTCCACACTTGGTAATTAATTCAGCCTTTGTTCCTGCCGTTAAAAAAAAAAAAAAAAAACGAAGAGAGAGGAAAAGAAAGAAAAAATAGGATCTCAATACAGCAGCCAAAAAACACACGTACACAGATAACGCAATAAAAGGAAGAGAGAGAAAAAGCACACAGCCAACAACAAAAGAATGCACATATAACCTCTAATAATAGCTTCCGGAATAGAATACCAAAACGACTAGTAATCACAGGGCTGAGCTGATGAGGGAGGGAGGGAGGAGGGGGAAAGTTGCCGGCTTCATTGATTTCATTGATTCTCAGTTTCCCTCGGATGTTTTGGGTATGAATCAGAGGGGACTGGTTTTCATAGCTGCACAATTGTCTCATTGTTATGTCCATTGATATGAATGGCTGGTAATGGCTGGTAATAAAGGCCCTTCTCTGCAGACTCTGTGTGTGTCTGTGTCTGTGTGTGTGTCTGTGTGTGTGTCTGTGTGTGTGTGTGTGTGTGCGTGCGTGCGTGCGTGCGTGCGTGCGTGCGTGCGTGCGTGCGTGCGTGCGTGCGTGCGTGTGTGTGCACGCGCATTTGTGTGTGTGTGCGCGCGCATTTGTGTGTGTGTGTGTTGATATAGGATCATTCTCTAAGCTCAGAGGAGGACTAGTTGTCTAGACACAGACTCACAGATCCACCCAAATCTGTGTCCTCCCTTGACTGCCAGCCAAATGTGTGGTTTGATAGATAACACACACACACAGTACACTCATTGGGAAATTCACCCATAATACCATATAACTGTCATTCCATAGAATGGTGCCACCGTAGGTGATCCACACTTCAATATGTTTTGGAACTCCACCGTGACCTGATTTCTTCCTCCAAAATTACAGAAACTCAAAACTTGTATTTGCAAGTCTTGATTGGCACGCCGTTCTGCTGTGTGACTGGCCCGGATTCTTTCATCATTACCTTTTTTATTTTCTCCCACAGAACTCCCTTCTATCAAATAACTCCCTCTATGGAACGGAGCAGCAGGGTTTTGTAATGTAATATATAGTGTGAAAAAATTGTTTATTACTGCGGTAGTGCAGTTTTAGTTCTGGTCAGTCCTTCTAAATTGACAGGAGTGAGGAGGTGAGGTGAGCTGAAGTGTGTGTGTGCGTGTGTGCGTATCTGTGTGTATGTGTGTGTGTGTGTGTGAGAAGGTGAGGTGAGCTAAATGGAGTGAGTGAGTGGGGAATTGAGGAGACATGTAAGTGACCTCATAACGGACCTTGATTGGCCCTGAGATGTGAGCCAATGAAATAGCTCTTTTGAGGAGATCATAGGGGGTTTTCAAATGACTACAGTATGTGTCAATGCTTTATAGCACATTGTTTGTTTGTAGGGTTTGGTCTATAGGAAAGTGGTCGTGCGTTTGGACAATTAATAGACACTGCAGCAAATAAAACCTAATAAAAACATCTGTCTCATCCAGGACCGGAGTCTACGCAGACCGGTTCGCCATAGCCAGTCGTAGCTTCAGTAGGACTTTATGCAAATAAGCCATTTGCCACACGGGCCAGCCATCATTCACTTTGAACTGGACTGTGTGTTTACAGGAAGTAGCAACAGCACATCTTTAGATCATCAGAACACATTCGCCAAAAGCTACAGAATACACCTGAATGGATTTCTGCAAACATGTAAACACCACGGGAGTCCTCTTACATTTGGGAACTTCACAGTCCTATTGATCAAACAACCATGAAAAGGTAGGCTCTCTCTCCATCATCCATCAATTATGCACATCAACAACAAGATCAACAACTAACGCTAGCCTGAGTAAAATAACCTAAAATCTAACTAGAGAACATTAGATAAACCCTCTCAAACTTTTTCAGAAAGTTGGCCGTCAAAATTGCACTGATAAACGATGGGAAATTGTAGCCTACTCGTCCTTCTGCAGCTTGCCTGCCAATGCATGTGTAACAGTTTAACTTTACGTCCGTCCCCTCGCCCCGAACCAGTTACCCTCTGCACACATCAACAACAGTCACCCACGAAGCATCGTTACCCATCTCTCCACAAAGGCCGCGGCCCCTGCAGAGCAAGGGGAACCACTACTTCAAGGTCTCAGAGCAAGTGACGTAACCGATTGAAAGGCTATTAGCGCGCACCACCGCTAACTAGCTAGCCATTTCACATCCGTTACACTCACCCCCCTTCAACCTCCTCCTTTTCCGCAGCAACCAGTGATCCGGGTCAACAGCATCAATGTAACAGTTTAACTTTACGTCCGTCCCCTCGCCCCGACCCGGGCGCAAACCAGGGACCCTCTGCACACATCAACAACAGTCACCCACGAAGCATCGGTACCCATCGCTCCACAAAAGCCGCGGCCCCTGCAGAGCAAGGGGAACCACTACTTCAAGGTCTCAGAGCAAGTGACGTAACCGATTGAAAGGCTATTAGCGCGCACCACCGCTAACTAGCTAGCCATTTCACATCCGTTACACATGCTTGTCCCAACCAAGCACCCAAGCTAACTGGCTAAAGTTGGCTAGCTTGCTAGCTAGCTACTCCTAGACACGAATGAGAGAACACCTCACTCTGACCATTTTACTCGCCGTAGCAGAGCTGGTTAGGCTGTTTACATGTTAACTAGAGTGTTCGTGACTAACTATAACTTTATTTTGCCAACGTTTACTAACACTGGTCATATTTCGTCAATATTTTTAGCCTGCTACATACATAGATATGCTAGCCTATAAGCCACGTTATGACTGACTTGTGATCATTGCCCTTGCTAGTTTGATTGTATTGACATTCCCAGCCTTAGTTACATTCGTCCGTTTTTGTCCAGAATATTGTGTCATTGAAACTGAAACAGTGTATCCCGAATGGAGGCAGCAAACAATGTACAAGGTCAGCTGTGATTTACAACATGACAGCAATATTTTTTAGACTACCAGGAAATGTATTGGTGAATTATATTAATCATACATTGAACTGCATCCATCTATTCCGCCAACAATTCCTTAGTGTACATCATGGAATGCTGAATGCTGAGAACCTATTTTTAAAACCTCTTATGAAGTTGGTTTTGTAGCATGAACTGGGAATTGTATATTTTTGACTGATATTATGATTGTCTGTTTGTTTCACAGCCTACAACGTAGGTAAAACGCTGTCGGTTCCACTGAAAGCACGCTCCTCTCTGTGTCTCCGTGCAGGACTATGGGAGAAAGACTTCAATGACGAGACGGCAGACATACGCAGCCTCCTGGGGACCAAATACACCAAGGTATCTATGATGCACCACGTAGGTGAGTCATCCACACGACTTACTCAAATCAAATCAAATGCTTAATTACAAGCCCTCAACTAACAATGCAGTTTTAAGAAAATAAGAGTGAAGAAAATATTTACAAAGTTAACTAAAGCAACAGAAAAACATTATAACACAATAAAATAAACATTAGTTACAAACAATGCGGAAAAAAACACACAAAATAGCACAATTGGTTAGGAGCCCATAAAATGGCAGCCAACCCCTCCGGCGCCATTATCCACTCATCAATACATACAAGCTCACAACCAGGGTTGGGCTCCATTCTATTTAAACATTTTCAAGGTGAATTTTCATCTCATTAATTGAATGTCAATTCACTTTCCTGAATGGACTAAATAAAAATCCAAAACTTGCTTTCAACCAATTCTCTTACTACCCCTTCTCCAGCACCGTACACACTCTGGCACAGCAGGGGTCAAAGGACACTCCCTCCCACACCTGCCCTCGGTTCTGGGACTCCAATTGTGTACACAACATCGGGCCACCACGCCCATCAGTAGGGCCTCGAATCCAGGCTGCCAGGAGGAGAGGAAGGGCCCCAGGAAGACCCTCACCTCCAGTTCATCCAAGGGGTCCTTCAGGCCCCCACAGGCCATCCCCACAGGCCAGCCCCAGTCACCTGTAGGGTAGAGGCTGCGGAGGCCAGGGTGAGTGCGGAGGGGTCCTCCAGGGCTTTGTGGGATAGGACGGAGACTGTGTCTGGGCTGCTGATGGGGGAGCTGGAGAAGCCATGAGGGAAGTGAAAGAGAAGGGACCTGGCCAGGCCCCAAGGCCCGTAGCAAGGGCGGAGACGCTGGAACAGGGCCACACAGGGCTCTACATGGAGGGCCTCCTGGGAGGGCTGCTTCCCGGGCCAACGGGGATCTTAGGGATTTTGAGAGTGTCTGTTGATTGGGTGTTTTCGTCAAAGCTGGGTCTGTAAAGAGGGAGAGGGGGAGAGAGAGAGATGGAGGTTAGCAGGTATTTTTACTGTTCTCCACTTTGACATTAAAAGTATTGAACTTCAACTCAACAGGTCAGAGAGAAAAAGAGAGAGAGAGAAAAGAGTTGGTGTGAAATGTGAACAGACGTCTTGTGAGTTGGTGAATCAGCATGTTGTAGGGGGGTCTAAGACCTAGAGAGAAAGACGCTATTTGGCCCTAAACAGAAAGTACTGTACACAGTGGTGGAATACCTGACCACTGTGACTGACACAAAATGACTCCGTGAGCATAGCCTTGCTATTGAGAGAGGCCGCCGTAGGCAGACCTGGCTCTCAAAGAAGACAGGCTATGTGCACACTGCCCACAAAATGAGGTGGAAACCATTGTAAATACATCCCATATTTATGTTTATTTATTTTCCCTATTTGCACATCGTTAGTACACTGTATTTAGCCATAACATGACATTTTAAACGTCTCTATTCCTTTTGTGAGTGCAATGTTTACTGTTCATTTTGTTTATTTCACTTTTGTTTATTATCTATTTCACTTGCTTTGGCAATGTAAACATACAGTATATATACAAAAGTATGTGGACACCCCCTTCAAATGAGTGGATTTGGCTATTTCAAATCAAACCAAATTTATTTATATAGCCCTTCTTACATCAGCTGATATCTCAAAGTGCTGTACAGAAACCCAGCCTAAAACCCCAAACAGCAAGCAATTCAGGTGTAGAAGCACGGTGGCTAGGAAAAACTCCCAAGAAAGGCCAAAACCTAGGAAGAAACCTAGAGAGGAACCAGGCTATGAGGGGTGGCCAGTCCTCTTCTGGCTGTGCCGGGTGGAGATTATAACAGAACATGGCCAAGATGTTCAAATGTTCATAAATGACCAGCATGGTCAAATAATAATAATCACAGTAGTTGTCGAGGGTGCAACAAGTCAGCACCTCAGGAGTAAATGTCAGTTGGCTTTTCATAGCCGATCATTGAGAGTATCTCTACCGCTCCTGCTGTCTCTAGAGAGTTGAAAACAGCAGGTCTGGGACAGGTAGCACGTCCAGTGAACAGGTCAGGGTTCCATAGCCGCAGGTAGAACAGTTGAAACTGGAGCAGCAGCACGGCCAGGTGGACTGGGGACAGCAAGGAGTCATCATGCCGGGTAGTCCTGAGGCATGGTCCTAGGGCTCAGGTCCTCTGAGAGAGAAAGAAAGAAAGAGCGAGAGAGAGAGAGAATTAGAGAGAGCATACTTAAATTCACACAGGACACCGGATAAGACAGGATAAATACTCCAGATATAACAGACTGACCCTAGCCCCCCGACACATAAACTATTGCAGCATAAATACTGGAGGCTGAGACCGGAGGGGTCAGGAGACACTGTGGCCCCATCCGATGACACCCCCGGACAGGGCCAAACAGGCAGGATATAACCCCACCCACTTTGCCAAAGCACAGCCCCCACATCACTAGAAGGATAACTTCAACCACCAACTTACCATCCTGAGACAAGGCCGAGTAAAGCCCACAAAGATCTCCGCCACGGCACAACCCAAGGGGGGGCGCCAACCCAGACAGGAAGATCACGTCAGTGACTCAACCCACTCAAGTGACGCGCCCCTCATAGGGACGGCTTGGAAGAGCACCAGTAAGCAATTGACTCAGCCCCTGTAATAGGGTTAGAGGCAGAGAATCCCAGTAGAGAGAGGGGAACCGGCCAGGCAGAGACAGCAAGGGCGGTTCGTTGCTCCAGAGCCTTTCCGTTCACCTTCACACTCCTGGGCCAGACTACACTCAATCATATGACCTACTGAAGAGATGAGTCTTCAGTAAAGACTTAAAGGGTGAGACCGAGTCTGCGGCTCTCACATGGGTAGGCAGACCATTCCATAAAAATGGAGCTCTATAGGAGAAAGCCCTGCTTCCAGCTGTTTGCTTAGAAATTCTAGGGACAATTAGGAGGCCTGCGTCTTGTGACCGGAGCGTACCTGTAGGTATGTACGGCAGGACCAAATCGGGAAAGATAGGTAGGAGCAAGCCCATGTAATGCTTTGTAGGTTAGCAGTAAAACCTTGAAATCAGCCCTTGCCTTAACAGGAAGTGTAGGGAGGCTAGCACTGGAGTAATATGATCAAATCTTTTGGTTCTAGTCAGGATTCTAGCAGCCATATTTAGCACTAACTGAAGTTTATTTAGTGCTTTATCCGGGTAGCCGGAAAGTAGAGCATTGCAGTAATCTAACCTAGAAGTAACAAAAGCATCGATTAATTTTTCTGCATCATTTTTGGACAGAAAGTTTCTGATTTTTGCAATGTTACGTAGAAGGAAAAAAGCTGTCCTTGAAACAGTCTTGATATGTTCGTCAAAAGAGAGATCAGGGTCCAGAGTAACGCCGAGGTCCTTCACAGTTTTATTTGAGACGACTGTACAACCATCAAGATTAATTGTCAGATTCAACAGAAGATCTCTTTGTTTCTAGAACAAGCATCTCTGTTTTGTCCGAGTTTAAAAGTAGAACGTTTGCAGCCATCCACTTCCTTATGTCTGAAACACAGGCTTCTAGCGAGGGCAATTTTGGGGCTTCACCATGTTTCATTGAAATGTACAGCTGTGTGTCATCCGCATAGCAGTGAAAGTTAACATGATGTTTTCGAATGACATCCCCAAGAGGTAAAATATATAGTGAAAACAATAGTGGTTCTAAAACGGAACCTTGAGGAACACCGAAATGTACAGTTGATTTGTCAGAGCACAAACCATTCACAGAGACAAACTGATATCTTTCCGACAGATAAGATCTAAACCAGGCCAGAACTTGTCCGTGTAGGCCAATTTGGGTTTCCAATCTCTCCAAAAGAATGTGGTGATCGATGGTATCAAAAGCAGCACTAAGGTCTAGGAGCACGAGGACAGACGCAGAGCCTCGGTCTGACGCCATTAAAAGGTAATTTACCACCTTCACAAGTGCAGTCTCAGTGCTATGATGGGGTCTAAAACCAGACTGAAGCATTTCGTATACATTGTTTGTCTTCAGGAAGGCAGTGAGTTGCTGCGCAACAGCTTTTTCTAACATTTTTGAGAGGAATGGAAGATTCGATATAGGCCGATTGTTTTTTTATATTTTCTGGGTCAAGGTTTGGCTTTTTCAAGAGAGGCTTTATTACTGCCACTTTTAGTGAGTTTGGTACATATCCGGTGGATAGAGCCGTTTATTATGTTCAACATAGGAGGGCCAAGCACAGGAAGCAGCTCTTTCAGTAGTTTAGTTAGAATAGGGTCCAGTATGCAGCTTGAAGGTTTAGAGGACATGATTATTTTCATCATTGTGTCAAGAGATATAGTACTAAAACACTTGAGTGTCTCTCTTGATCCTAGGTCCTGGCAGAGTTGTGCAGACTCAGGACAGCTGAGCTTTGGAGGAATACGCAGATTTAAAGAGGAGTCCGTAATTTGCTTTCTAATGATCATGATCTTTTCCTCAAAGAAGTTCATGAATTTATTACTGCTGAAGTGAAAGCCATCCTCTCTTGGGGAATGCTGCTTTTTAGTTAGCTATGCGACAGTATCAAAAATAAATGTTGGATTGTACTTCAGCCACACCCGTTGCTGACAGGTGTATAAAATCAAGCACACAGCCATGCAATCTCCATAGACAAACATTGGCAGTAGAATAGCCTTACTGAATAGCTCAGTGACTTTCAACGTGGCACCTTCGTCTTTAAAACAAGTCAGTTCGTCAAATGTCTTCCCTGCTTGAGCAACCCAGGTCAACTGTAAGTGCTGTTATTGTGAAGTGGAAACGTCTAGGATCAACAACGGCTTAGCCACAAAGTGGTAGGCCACACAAGCTCACAGAACGGGACCGCCGAGTGCTGAAGTGCGTAACCGTAAAAATTGTCTGTCCTCGGTTGCAACTCTCACTACCGAGTTCCAAACTGCCTCTGGACGCAACGTCAGCAAAATAAATGTTGATCGGAAGCTACAGGATACAATGACATTCTAGATGATTCTGTACTTCCTTCTTTGTGGGAACAGTTTGGGGAAGGACATGTCCTGTTTCAGCATGACAATGCCCGCATGCACAAAGCCATGTCCGTACAGAAATAGTTTGTTGAGATCGGTGTGGAAGAACTTGACTGGCCTGCACAGAGACCTGACCTCAATCCCATCAAACACCTTTGGGATGAATTGGAATGCCACTGCGAGCCAGGCCTAATCGCCCAACATCAGTGCCCGACCTCACTAATGATCTTGTGTCTGAATGGAAGCAAGTCTTTGCAGCAATGTTCCAACATCTAGTGGAAAGCCTTCCCAGAAGAGTGGAGGCTGTTATAGCAGCAAAGGGTGGACCAACTCCATATTAATGCCCATGATTTTGGAATTAGATGTTCGATGAGCAGGTGTCCACATACACTACATGACCAAAAAAGCCCATTGAATTGAATTGAATTGAATTGAGAGGGAGGTCAGTTCGACATAACAGATACAGAGAGAACCATTTCCCCTGGAGTGGACTGAGAAGTGGATCCTATCATGTCGTCTGCAGTGTAGAGGTGTAGAGTAGCAGCGTGATGGAGGAGCTTTACACACATACACACACACATACACACACCCCTAACCAGCATCAGATGTCCACAGACTGGGGCTGCCATGTACCTCTGCTCAGCTCTGCTGGGAGGAACAAGCTTTTGACATTAATGTGGAGAGGACAGGCTCTCTGACAGACAGGCTCAGGAGAGGAGGCTGTCAGAGGATGCGTCCCAAATGACTCCCTATTCTCTTTATAGGGCAGTGCACTACTTTTGACCAGGGCCCTCTTGTCAAAAGTAGTGATCTATATAGGTGGTAGGGTGCCATTTGGGAGGCTGACCTAGACTAAAGACTAGAACAGCCCTCTGGGACCATGGCTACTTGGATAGGAAAGCAACAGAGAAGGCTACACACTCAAGTACTTTTTGCTTAGGGGCTAGGAGTTCACGCTAAGCAAATACAGTACATATTGCCTACAGTATATTAGAGTTGATCCCTTGTCTTTCTCCCTCGTACTCTCAGTGCGCTCTCTCTCACTCTCTTTCTTTCTTTGTTTCTCTCTCGCTCTCTCACACTCTGTCTTTCTCTCTACTCTCTTTCTCTCTCTCATTCTGTCTCTATCTTTCTTTATCTCTCTCTCACTCTCTTTCTTTCTCTCTCTCTCTCTCTCAATTCAATTCAAAGTTCATCCCATTTCTTTCTCCCTCATACTCTCGGTACACTCTCTCTCTTTCTCTCTCTCTCTCATTTTTATCTCTCTCTCTCTCTCTCTCTTTCTTTCTCTCTCTCTCTCACTCTCTCTCTCTCTCATTCTGTCTCTCTTCAATTTAAATTTGAGGTCTTTATTGGCATGGGGAACATATGTTAGCATTGCCAAAGCAAGTGAAGTAGATAATAAACAAAAGTGAACTAAACAATCAAAATTAACAGTAAACATTACACTCACAAAAGTTCCAAAAGAATAAAGACATTTCAATTGTCATATTATGTGCAAATAGTTAAAGTACAGAAGTTAAAATAAATAAACATAAATATGGTTTATATTTACAATGGGGGTTTGTTCAATGGTTGCCCTTTTCTTGTGGCAACAAGTCACAAATATTGCTGCTGTGAGGCACACTGTGGTATTTCACCTCATAGATATGGGAGTTTATCAAAATTAGATTTTTTTTCGAATTCTTTGTGGGTCTGTGTAATCTGAGGTAAATATGTGTCTCTAATATGGTCATACATTTGGCAGGAGGTTAGGAAGTTCAGCTCAGTTTCCACCTCATTTTGTGGGCAGTGTGCACATAGCCTGTCTTTTCTTGAGAGCCAGGTCTGCCTTCGGCTGCCTTTCTCAATAGCAATGCTCACTGAGTCTGTACATAGTCAAAGATTTCCTTAGTTTTGAGTCAGTCACAGTGGTCAGGTATTCTGCCACTGTATTCTCTCTGTTTAGGGCCAAATAGCATTCTAGTTGCTCTGTTATTTTGTTAATTCTTTCCAATGTGTTAAGTAATTATCTTTTTGTTTTCTCATGATTTAGTTGGGTCTAAATTTGTTGCTATCCTGGGGTTCTGTGGGGTCTGTTTGTGTTTGTGAACAGAGCCCCAGGACCAGCTTGCTTAGGGGGCTCTTCTCCAGGTTAATTTCTCTGTAGGTGATGGCTTTGTTATGGAAGGTTTGGGAATCGCTTCCTTTTAGGTGGTTGTAGAATTTAACGTCTCTTTTCTGGATTTTGATAATTAGTGGGTATCTGCCTAATTATGCTGTGCATGCATTATTTGGTGTTTTACATTGTACACTGGGGATATTTTGACAGAATTCTGCATGCAGAGTCTCAATTTGGTGTTTGTCCCATTTTGTGAATTCTTGGTAGGTGAGCGGACCCCAGACCTCACAACCATAAAGGGCAATGGGTTCTATAATTGATTCAAGTATTTTTTGCCCGATCCTAATTGTTATGTCGAATTTTATGTTCCTTTTGATGGCTTAGAAGGCCCTTCTTGGCTTGTCTCTCGGCTCGTTCACAGCTTTTTGGAAGTTACCTGTGTTTAGGCCAAGGTATGTATAGTTTTTTGTGTGCTCTAGATGGAATTTGTATTCGTGGTCCTGGCAACTGGACCTTTTTTGGTACACCATTATTTTTGTCTTACTGAGATTTACTGTCAGGGCCCAGGTCCGACAGAATCTGTGCAGAAGATATAGGTGCTGCTGTAGGCTCTCCTTGGTTCTGGACAGAAGGACCAGATCATCAGCCAACAGTAGACATTTGACTTCAGATTCTAGTAGGGTGAGGCCGGGTGCTGCAGACTGTTCTAGTGCCCTCGCCAATTCGTTGATATATATGTTGACGAGGGTGGGGCTTATGCTGCATCCCTGTCTCACCCCACGGACCTGTGGGAAGAAATGTGTGTGTGTTTTTTTAACCTATTTTTACTGCACACTTGTTGTTTGTGTACATGGATTTTATAATGTCGTATGTTTTTCCCACAACACCACTTTCCATCAATTTGTATAGCAGGCTCTAATGCCAAATTGAGTCTAAAACTTTTTTTAAACAACAAAGCATGAGAAGACTTTGCCTTTGTTTTGGTTGGTTTGGTTGTCAATTAGGGTGTGCAGGGCGAATACGTGGTCTGTTGTACGGTATTTTGGTAAAAAGCCAATTTGACATTTGCTCAGTACATTGTTTTCACTGAGGAAATGTACAAGTCTGCTGTTATCTCCCAAGGTTGCTGTTGACGCATATCCCACGGTAGTTATTGGGGTCAAATTTGTCTCCACATTTGTGGATTGGGGCGATCAGTCATTGGTTCCAAATATTGGGGAATATGCCAGAGCTGAGGATGATGTTAAAGAGTTTAAGTATAGCCACTTGGAATTTGTGGTCATATATTTTATAATTTCATTTCGGATACCATCAACTGCACAGGCCTTTTTGGGTTGGACTGAGGGTTTGTATTTTGTCCTATAGCTCATTCAAGGTAATTGGAGAATCCAGTGGGTTCTGATAGTCTTTAATAGTTGATTCTAAGATTTGTATTTGATCATGTATATGTTTTTGCTGTTTGTTCTTTGTTATAGAGCCAAAAAGATTGGAGAAGTGGTTTATCCATGCATCTCCATTTTGGATAGATAATTCTTTGTGTTGTTGTTTGTTTAGTGTTTTCCAATTTTCCCAGAAGTGGTTAGTCTATGGATTCTTCAATTACATTGAGCTGATTTCTGACGTGCTGTTCCTTCTTTTTCCGTAGTGTATTTCTATATTGTTTTAGTGATTCACCATAGTGAAGGCGTAGACTCAGGTTTTCTGGGTCTTTATGTTTTTGGTTGGACAGGTTTCTCAATTTCTTTCTTAGGGTTTTGCATTCTTCATCAAACCATTTGTCATTGTTGTTGATTTTCGTAGGTTGTCTGCTTGACATCTTTAGATTTGATAGGGAAGCTGAGAGGTCAAATATATTGTTAAGGTTTTCTACTGCTAAGTTACCACCTTCACTATTACAGTGAAATATTTTGTCCAGGAAATTGTCTAGAAGGGATTGCATTTGTTGTTGCCTCGTAGTTTTTTGGTAGATTTCCACACTCCCTTCCTTCCATCTATACCATTTCATAATATTATTCAGTTCCTTTGGCTTTGATGCCTCATGACTGAACATAGCTCTGTTCAACTAGTGTGATTTTGCTGTGATCTGATAGGGGTGTCAGTGGACTGACTGTGAACGCTCTAAGAGCCTCTCCCTCTATCACTCTCTCTCTCTCTATCACTCTGTCTCTGTCTCTGTCTCTGTCTCTCTCTCTCTCTCTCTCTCTCTCTCTCTGTTTCTCTCTCAAGCTCACTACTCCTTCAATTGGGCTGAGCAAATATTGCTCATTACACCATGTTTATACTGTTTACCTCTCTGCCTGTCAGAAGTCAGGACAGCTCCGAATACGGAGAGGGGGATGAGAGAGGAGAGGAAGGAGAGGTAGAACATCTGGAACCGACAACAGTTTTCTTCCGACAATCAGACTCCGAGAGCTGATTCGCTCGCTGCCATTCTGTCATTAGACTCGTAGCCTAAGCTCGATGTTCTAGCATTCTCTGTACATCGTTATTGGAGGAGAACCTAGACGCTTGGCACGCGAGGGGATTCTGGCAGTGACTAAGCATTCGACCCTATTGCGCCATACACACGCACGGAGACACAAATACACACACACACACACACACACAACTCTTCTCCTGACTCATTTATGATTATTTCTGGCCCATCATCCCATCCCCAGCCTGTGTAGTCATCCTTTACTCTTGATCTCTGTTAAGACTCTTGAGTCCTCCTAATTCTGTCCCAGTCGTGGCTCCCATCACATTACATGTGTACTAATGTGGCATCGTTCAGTGGTCCTGCTGACCTAAATAGGAGTGACATTCAGCAGGCGAGGGGGTAGGAGGTAGAGGAGGGAGGGAGGGATGGAGTGGAGGGAGGGGCGCTGGGTCGAGAGCTGGGGGACAGGGTGGAACGCGGAAGCTACTAAAAATAACCTTCGGTTCACTCGTTCGTTCTCTTCTCCGGTGAAGGGCAGGCTGGGATGGAGGAGCCATGGCACAGTGGAGAGAGAGAGACAGAGAGCCTGGCCCTCTTTAATGAGGTTGGAGGTCGTTGGCGTACGCACACAAATAAACACACACGCCAGAGTACCGGTCTGGTTCCCAGTTCCACAGTATGAGTAAGCTGGAGACATAGGAGAGCTCAGTCATGTCTAATGAGGTCACCTTTCACAGAGCCACAGTTCGCTGTGTACAGGATCACAACCATGGGGCCCTGTACCTTTTATCATAGGCTAAGCATTAATCCATATTAATGAATTAGGTGGATTTCATTTCTACTGCTACCGCCTCAAATGCCTCAATAAAAGTCCATGGTTTTTCATTAGCCGCTTAAACGCTGTAATGTTGGCCTCGTGGAACAGAGGGGATGGAGGGTTGAGAGATGGAGGGATGAGTAAGAGTAAATTCCTTTGAATTCAATCACTTTTTGACAGAACCCCTTTTGATTTGAACGAAACCTTCCATACATATTTGTAGAAGAGCTCGGAAAGTGACTTTGCCAAAGCATTCAAGAGATAAAGGTGCTCAAAGTTGACCCATTTTGCATACTCCATCATACCATGAGACATCTATATCCTTATCACTGGAAAATATAAAAGGTTGAGATTTAAATAATTTAAAAGCGTACAAACAGGGTTGTCAAACTATTTTATAATTTCTGAAAAAAATGTTTTGTAATAAAAAACATGCATTTATTTGACCAAATACGCCAATTATATAAAAACACGTAAACTCCAATTTTTTTCCCATATCCACATACAGTACCAGTCAAAAGTTTGGACACACCTACTCATTCTAGGGTTTTTCTTTATTTTTACAATTTTCTGCATTGAAGAGTAATAGTGAAGACATCAAAACTATGAAATAACACATATGGAATCATGTAGTAACCAAGAGTGTTAAACAAATCAAAATATATTTTTGATTTGAGATTCTTCACAGTAGCCACCCTTTGCCTTGATGACAGCTTTGCACACTCGTGGCATTCTCTCAACCAGCTTCATGAGATAGTCACCTGGAATGTATTTCAATTAACAGGTGTGCCTTGTTCAAAGTCAATTTGTGGAATTTCTTTCCTTCTTAATGCGTTTGAGCCAATCAGTTGTTTTGTGACAAGTTAAGGGTGGTATACAGAAGATAGCCCTATTTGGTACAATACCAAGTCCATATTATGGCAAGAACAGCTTAAATAAGCAAATAGAAACGACAGTCCATCATTACTTTAAGACATGAAGGTCAGTCAATCCGGAAAATGTCAAGAACTTTGAAACTTTATTCGAGTGCAGTTGCAAAAACCATCAAGCGCTATGATGAAACTGGCTCTCATGAGGACCGCCACAGCAAAGGAAGACCCAGTTACCTCTGCTGCAGAGGACAATTTCATTAGAGTTCACTGCACCTCAGATTGCAGCCCAAATAAATGCTTCACAGAGTTCAAGTAACAGACACATCTCAACATCAACTGTTCAGAGATGACTGCATGAATCAGGTCTTCATGGTCGAATTGCTGCAAAGAAACCACTACTAAAGGACATCAATAAGAAGAAGAGACTTGCTTGGGCCAAGAAACATGAGCAATGGACATTAGACCGGTGGAAATCTGTCCTTTGGACTGATGAGTCCAAATTTGAGATTTTTGGTTCCAACTGCCATGTCTTTGTGAGATGCAGAGTAGGTGAACTGATGATCTCTGCATGTGTGGTTCCCACCGTGAGGAGGAGGAGGTGTGATAGTGTGGGGGTGCTTTCCTGGTGACACTGTCTGTGATTTATTTAGAAATCAAGGCACACTTAACCAGCATTGCTACCACAGCATTCTGCAGCGATACGCCATCCCATCTGGTTTGCGCTTAGTTGGACTATCATTTGTTTTTCAACAGGACAATGTCCCAACACACTTCCAGGCTGTGTAAGGGCTATTTTACCAAGAAGGAGAGTGATGGAGTGCTGCATCAAATGACCTGGCCTCCACAATCACCCAACCTCAACCCAATTCACCGCAGAGTGAAGGAAAACTACCCAACAAGTGCTCAGCATATGTGGAAACTCCTACAAGACTATTGGAAAAGCATTCCAGGTGAAGCTAGTTGAGAGAATGCCAAGAGTGTGCAATTGAAAAAAAGTAAAATCCTTGAATGAGTAGGTTTGTCCACACTTTTGACTGGTACTGTATGTTTTAGCTTACACCCTATTTTATACCATCAAACGTTTTTTTGTTGTGCGCGCCATCGGTCAAGACACAACATGGTCGTAAATACAGGGTGGGTGTCATGTTTAGGCTGATACGTGTACTAACATTTGAATAAAATGTCATTTTCAACTTTCAAATGGTGCCACAAAGATGGCCGGAGGTCTACACATCAGAGAATGTTGACTTGAATGGGAAGATCTGTTTTAAATGACACTGTCAATCCTCCATAGGAAATCTGTTGAAATCCTAGAAAATACAGGTAATAGAATAGACATGACCATTGCAGTTGATATTCGATGGTGGGTGGACAGGCAGTCATCTTTGTGGAAGTAATTTGAAGTTCTAATTTGAATTCAATTGAAATGTCACTGGTATACCAGTTAAATTGTGTTTTTTTTCCTATGAATTTAATGACACCCACAGTGTTTTCAAGAGCATGTTGTGTCTCAGCTGATGGCGTCGCAACACTAAAACCGCAGGTGATGTGAAATAGGGTCTAATCTACAACATATGTGACTATAAGAATACATCTGAGTTTACTCGTTTTGTGATAATTGAAGTTAAGGTTAAGGTTTAAACAAATTTTGGTAGTAGTACCACCAAAAACAAACTAAACAGTATTGGACTGAACATCAAAGGGGAGATGGTATATGAAAAAGCAGAGGTTGCCAATGAATTCAACTGTTTGTTTTTTTACTTCTGTTGCCAGCAAGCTGGTTAGCAAGCTGCCCACCAGTTCTGGTTTGTATGGAAGCAACCAAGTCCAGAAGTATTATGTAGAGTAGGGGTTCAGCCAAACTCTTTTTCTTTTGCAAAGGTAGCAACAGCCAAAATAGTCAGTATGCTGGCAGAGCTTAAATGCTCCAAAGCCACAGGCCTGGATAATATTCCTGCAAGGTTTCTAATAGATTCTGCTGAGCAAATTGGCCCTTGTATTACGCATATCGTTAATCTCTCTCTTGAACAAGGCACCTTTCCCAGGGACATGAAACAAGCTAAAGTTATACCTCTGTATAAGAAGGGGATAAAGTCTGACCCTGGGAATTATAGGCCTGTATCTATCCTCTGTGTAACATCAAAGATCCTGGAGAGAATTGTACATGAGCAAATGTATGAATATGTTAACAAACAGGGTCTAATGTATGATTTTCAGTTGGGTTTTAGAAAAACATACTCCACTGATTCATGTCTACTTTACTTGACTGACTTCATCAGGAAAGAGATTGATGAGGGAGATGTGTGTGGAATGGTACTGCTTGACCTACAGAAGGCCTTTGATACAGTTAACCACTGTCTCCTAATCTCCAAACTGGAGGCACTGGGGTTAAGCAGTATCCCTCTAGGCTGGGTAAAGTCCTACTTGTCAGGTAGGGAGCAAGTGGTAGAGATGAATGGTTCACTGTCTCAGGCAAAACCAATGAGTTGTGGCATTCCGCAGGGGAGCGTGCTTGGGCCTCTGCTGTTTTTATTGTATATTAATGATATGAAAGATGCTTGTTCTTGCCGTCTTTTTTTATGCGGATGACTCCACACTTCTGGTGTCTCACAAAAGTAAAACTATGTTGGAGAGCATACTTAGCACAGAGCTTACTAACATTAGCATATGGCTTGGAGATAATAAGCTATCTCTGCACTTAGGGAAAACTGAAGCAATTATTTTTGGATCCAGACCTAAATTGTGTAGGTCGTCTGAAATCAGAGTGGAGTTAGGGGGTGAGGTGCTGACTACTAAAACCTCTGTTAGCTACCTGGGATGTATCCTTGATGGAAGCTTGGGAGGTGTGAGCATGGCCAATAAGGTGCTAGGGAAGGTTAATGCCAGGACTAAGTTTTTGGCTAGAAAGTCCAAGCTGCTTGATAAGGACTCCATGAAAGTGCTAGCCACTGCCCTCATTCAATGCCATTTTGACTATGCTAGTACATCCTGGTTTGGGGGCTTATCTAAACGTATGAAGGGGAAGCTCCAGGTAGCCCAGAATAAGTTGATCAGGGTAGTATTGAAGGTGAGTCCACGTACTCACATAGGCAGGAGCTGCTTTCAGGAACTAAACTGGCTGCCTGTTGAGGCTAGGGTGTCCCAGATTAGACTAGGTTTGGTTTACAGGAGTATTTATGGTCCTGCGCCCAGATATTTAAGTGATTACTTTCCTCGTGTTAGGGATGCACACAATCACAGCACCAGATCAGGTGTTGCTGATGTGTGCTTATACAGGTTCAGGAGTAATGCTGGGAAAGGTACTTTCTTGTATACTGGAGCCTCAAAATGGAATGACTTGCCTCTGCCAATAAAAACAACGTCCTCTCTGGACAGCTTTAAAAATAAAGTCAAAATATGTTTGATGTCTTCTGTGCCCATATGAATAATCCCTATGATGTAACTGGAATGATGAGATAGATGTTCTTCTTCTCTGTTTTTGTTTTATTGTTTCACTGCCATACTGTGTTTGATCTTGTATAGCCATCTTGTCTCAAGAGGACCACAATGGAAATAAGTCCCAGGCTTTATTGTGTGTTATCCTCGATGATTTTATTCATGTGCATGTATGGCTTTTAAGTTTTATGTGTGCTTGTTCTTTTAAATGGTCGAATTAATAAACTAAACTAAATATATATACATATATATATATATATTTTTTTTCAAGAAATAAGAAAATAGTTTGACCACACTGTAAGCTTTTAAAACGCAACCGTTTATATGTCCAGTGATGAAAACATGTACGGAAAGTTTTGTTTAATTCAAAAGGGATGCTGTTGAAAAAGTGACTGAATTCAAATGGATTTACCCAGAAGGTATTGAGAGAGCGGAGGAGAGGTAGAGGAGATGTAGAGGGCCATGTAAACGAACAAGGTGGTGGAGGGATGAGAGAGAGGGATGAATTTAGTTTTAAATCGTTGTATTTTTATTTGAAGGTGTATATCAGCTTTAATACTGCAGATAGATTGGGGTTTCTATCAAAATAATTGTTTGCATCATTTCTAAAATCCCTTATTTTTTATCATATATTTCCCCCCAACCCTACCACCCCTCTCCTGATGAATAAATGAAGGTATCGACAGAGGAGTGTAGGAGAGGAGAGGTAGAGGAGAGGTATAGAGGGCAATGTAAATGAACGAGGGGATGGAGGCCAGGTATGGAGGGATGAGAGGGAAGGATGAATAAGAGAAGGTATCGACAGAGCGGAGGAGAGGAGTGAGGAGTGAGGAGAGGTAGAGGGCCATGTAAATAAGACATCAGTGGCGGAGGGAGGGAGGGAGGGAGGGAGGGAGGGAGGGAGGGAGGGAGGGAGGGAGGGAGGGAGGGAGGGAGGGGGCTGCTGATTAAGAGTGAGAGGAGCTTTGAGGCTTTCAAGAGGGTGTCCTGAGGTGAGCTTTGACTTTCTTTATAGGGTTGAATTAAACATGTGTCTCTGTGGGCTGAGCCACTCCTGACAATGACACACACACGCGCGTTCTATAACTTTTGTATTCCCACGTGCTCCGCCACTACAGACGTCCAAAACGCAGGACACGCATGTGTGTGTGTGTGTGTGTGTGTGTGTGTGTGTGTGTTGCACCGCTCTCGTCCATGCATTATGCAACCCTTTTTGTTTTATATTTTTAATTAGATTGTTGTTTATGCTGTTAAGCATGATGGGAGATTGTGCATCCCTCCGATGAATTATAAAGCAAGGTTGGCTGAAGAAAGAGAAGCGAACAGAGGGAGAAAGACATAAAGGAGAGGTAGAATATGCCAGAGGAGTGAAGGATAGAGGGGAGAAATGGGAGAAAGGGGGAAATGAAAGCTGAGAGCTGAGTGTATGTTTATTTATTTACCCTTTGTTAAATCAGGCTAGTCCCATAGCAACTGATGCTGTGCAAGCAGAGTCAGGCAAGAGATGAGTGGCTGTTAGAACAACCATCCCTCCGCTCACGGTCTCCTCCTTAACCCCCGTATCTCTCTTTCTATCGTGCCTTGTCCTCTCTTCATCTGTCACTCTCTATCACATGGGGCCCATCGAGCCCTCTCTATCCCTCTCCATCTCTTTAAATACCAGCAGAGAGAAGACTATGGCCCTTTACAGCTGCATCCAACTCCCCTCATTTCCTCGCCCTCCCAGGCCTGACTCACCCCGCTCCTCGCCTCTCAACTCTGTCATCCAAAGGCTCATCCAGCAGCCACTTACTCTCCTCAATCGTCCGACTAATTAATTTGGATACCGAGCACACCACACAAGAGAGTTGCCACGCTTCCAAGACTCAGACAGCGCTGAAGGCGAAGTGAGAGCTCTGGGATAAGGAGGAAACGGAGTCAGGGGGAGCCCATCCTGCATAGTGAACGGGTACTGACAATGCCTTTAGCATAAATTGTCTTCTAATAGCTTGGCGAAAGCAGATCTCAATGGACAATGATATGCACACACACACACACACACACACATACACATACACACACATACACACACACACACCAGAAAACAATGGCTGTGGAGACATCTCATAGATATAGTTCAACAGAGCTCCCAGAAAGCCACATTTCTGCTGTAGTGCCCTACATCTCCCCATCGCATGCCTGCTGGAGCCCTGCCCTGGCCCTAGGGAACCAGTGTCGCCCGTACCGCCGTACCACAGTGTGACAGCCACGCTTACAGTTTAAACATTAACAACAGACAGAGCCCCTCTGAGCTTTTGTCTTCCACCGGAATGAGCTTAGGCTCTCCGCTGGATGGAGGGAGCGGTTGATGAGGGAGGGAGGGAGAGATGAAGAGACAAGAGAAAGTGGTGGTCTATTTATATGGGAGTCACATGAAGTTGCCTGCTAATGTCACTGTGTGACTGTAATTTCTGGTGTCAGTACGACAGTGGTGAGACACGGTGCCCATGTTAGCTGCTACCGTGGAAACAGGCTGTTTACGGTCAGGCCAACAGGGACTAACTGACATCCTCCTCTTAAAAGAAAGAACTTTACATGCAGTTATTTAAGGAGCAGGAGGAGAGGTAACCTGATCCTAAATCTGTATTGCCAATGGGTGACAATAACCATAGGAGTAGGCAAGACAGTACAAACAGATCTGGGATACGTCTAGGAGAATTCTCCCTTTCTTCAGGCTGTTAACCGTGGTGTGTAGAACATTTGTCTTCCTAGAAGTGTGGTTATTCACTAGTTTTAAGTCTATTTCTGTTAACTGGAAGATAAGGCACCAGAGAACCTTGGAAGGATTGCCGATGGCGAAAGAGAGGGAGGGAGAGGGAGGGAGAGCGATGTAAACAAGGGAGCGAACGTCCAAGAAGAGAAGGATGACCTGAGAAAGGGAAAAAGAGTGAGTGACAAATGGGAGGGAGCAAGACAGAGCAGGATAAAATAGAGGCAGGAGGGGCAGATGAGGGATGTGGATGAGGGATGTGGATGCCACAGAGGTGGCAGAGCGGCGGCGAGAGACAGTGATGAAGTGGTGGAGGGCGGAAGAGAGGAGAAGAAGGGACGAATAATAGATGAGGACAATAGAAGTGCATTAGAGAGCAGGGGGTGGTGAGCAGAAAAACAGGGACTCTCTCACTGTCCGTCTCAAGGGCATGTTGACCATGACCTCAAGCAGACAGATTGGGAGGTGTGTGTGCGTCTGTGTGTGTGTACGTGTGTGTGGACAGGCCGTGAGAGCACAGGAGGGGGGGGAACAGGGACACGCATCGTGTTAAATGGAAGCAGTGGATCCAGTGGTCCACGTTAAAGCAGGTGACACAAACTGACAAGGTCCCTGTCCTATTAATAACTAGCCCTCTCTTACTGCTACGTTTACTTCCTATAGAACAGTCTCCTTTCTATTGAGTCTCATGGAGGCATGAAAATCACTTTCAAAACCTAACTGCTAAAAGTCTGGTATAAATGTTTTGCTTTATGTGAATAATATCAAATTGTCTGTGGTTCGTATAGTGAACTGTCAGATGGGAAAAGATTAGATAGCGAATCATTTTCAACAAAGGTGGTCGTGTTCACAACAGGCTACCCAGAATGCACGAAAGCAGCATCCTCACTCACTTCTCCGTCCTCGCCCTCGACCTCCCTCGGCTTGTACCCCCTCCCTGCCCTCTTTCTCCCCCCTACGCACCTCTGCTTCCCCTCGACCTACCCTCCTCCCCCTGCTACCCTCTGTGGTAGCCTGTCATATGGCGTGTGAGTGGTCCTCTGTTCTGCGTGTGGAAGTAAAAACTAGCTGTCACCGTGACGATGCTGCATCTTCCTGTTGGAATTCATATGAAAGGCACAACAAAGGAGGTGGCTGCATGGTGAGGTCACGAGTCATAGAACCATCCATCGTACATTATTCATGGGACACTTCCCTGCCCGCCTCTACGATACACACACACGGCAGCTCCAGACATCGCGTTTGTACCGACACGTCGCAACAAGGTCATCTGTCAGCGTTTGATTGAATTTGGGAGAAAATATTTTGGTTTTGATAGACTGTACATTTTGTTTGTTTTGTTTATATTTGTTTTGACGATTTGTGACTTTGGAAGATGGCAGGGTTTCTTTTCCTCGCTCGCCGTATGTCATTGCATCATGACATTTTTAAATCTGCTTCCACTCCACATTGTTTGGACTTTGCTTGCATAATTAAGCAGCGAGGGAAGCAGACGCCCTGAGATGGTGTCTCCTGACGCGGGACATGTTCTCGAGGAGAGTTAGGAGGTTGTAGTTGGGGAATTTAATTGAGTTTTGTGTCAGTCCATGTCCAAAGTACTGATTGTCTTTCTCTCTGGTTTATGTTGAACACAGAAACAGCTGTCTACACTGGGCCTGACCGAAGCCTGGGACCAGAAGGCCGCTGATTTCTCTGGGGCCTCTGTGGCCTAGGGCCATAGAGAGGGGAAAGGGCTCCATCTAGGGGCTGTCCTTCACTGGGCCTCCCTGGAGCTGGGCTCTGAGGCTGGGGCGGGAGCGACCGAACTGGGGGACGAGAAGGTGGAGAAGCCCAAGCTGTTCTACGCCGACCACTCCTTCATGGTCCTGGTGAGGGACAACACTACAGGGGCCCTGCTACTGATGGGGGCCCTGGACCAGGCTTGGGGGCCTGCCCTGCATGATGAGCTGTAGTGGGACCTCCGGAGACTACATGACAATTATTGGCCCCTCAGACTCAGAATCTCTTTCTCTCGCTGCACTCACAGACACACATGCTGTTGCAGTTGGGACTGACAATCATTTGCCCCTCTCTCTCTCTCTCTCTCTCTCTCTCTCTCTCTCTCTCTCTCTCTCTCTCTCTCTCTCTCTCTCTCTCTCTCTCTCTCTCTCTCTCTCTCTCTCTCTCTCTCTCGGCTCTCTCTCTGACACACATTCACAAAACCCAGCCGACTATCAGACAGTTAGACATTGTGTTTTGTAGGCTGACTGACTGGCCCATTGAGACTGGCACTGCCACTCACTGTGACACATTATCAGGCTGCGACTAGCTGGCTGTCACGTCTTTACACTGACGAATAACACCCCCTCTTACGACACACATGAATGATAGTAATGGACAGAAATACTGAAAATACTAAGTCAGAGAGACTGGTACACACAGACAGACAGACAGACAGACAGACAGACAGACAGACAGACAGACAGACAGACAGACAGACAGACAGACAGACAGACAGACAGACAGACAGACAGACAGACAGACAGACAGACAGAGGCACCCCCTCCCCTGGTCCCTTGGGCGTCTACTGGAGGAACGATTGTTGTGTGTCAGTGTGTGATAGATATGATTGTGTGCTCCTGTGTGTGTGTGTGTGTGTGCTTGTGTGTTCTGAGAAGAGTGATCGCTCAGCCAAGTGGTTATTGATGGGCCTGGCTTAATGTTAATGTCTCTAATGAGCCAGAACTGCTGTCAACAACACAGTGGGACCAGGAACCTTTTAACCTTTTAATTCCATCGGGACCAATGGAGGCCAGGGATTTAGCATTGTGTCACAAAGTTGTAACCAATCTCTGGAGACCAACCAGTTAACTTTAATGTAGCTCATTTTATTATGGGCTATTGATGTCAACGTCAGTGTTATATGAATTCGTATTTCTTTTAGATGTATCACAATAGTGCAGGGTGTGTGTGAAGGAAAACTATCAACTGCTAAGAGATGGCTATGTTGCATGCGATTGAGTGGGCCGTTTTTCGTTTTTTTTTATAGCATGAAACATTGCTGCACTGCACATTGTTAGCCTTTTCCCCCCCAACGCTTCAGCGAGACAGCTCCTCATTTTCCATGTCAACAAATCTGTTATTTTTCAATTTTGCGTTGCATTTCTCAATCCCCACACCTGCATTTAGCACTGATAGAGCAGTTAATTGAGGGCACATAGGCAATTGTTGCCAATTGAGTTGAGACAACAACAACTGTTGACAGCAGGCAGCAGTGATATAGACAGAGTGCTGCTTTAAAAAGTAAATCTAATGAATCATCCTCACACTACTAAACTAGATTGGCTAGTCTGGAGCTTCAGAGGTCTATGAAACTAGCTTTAGAGGCTAGAACACACATCAAGATAGTGAGCTTTGAGTCTAGACAAATTGCAAACTGATAATGAGGGCCTAGAAGGACCCTTAGCCCCCTTGGCCCTCTATGGCTGCTACACTTACCCAACAAACTTCCCGTCCCGAAGGCTCCAAAACAGGCAAAGGGAAATACGTCCTTCTTTTCATCTTGACAAAAATGAATTATTGAGAAATAGAACGAACGAATGGGGGGGAAAGGACTCTCTCCTTGCCATTAATCTTAAAACAGAATGTGTCCCTGTGTGTAGGTATGTTTTATTAAAACGTTTTAGCCTCTCGTTTTCTGCTGATTCCAATGGATGCCTTAGTGCTTTGCTAGTCACACAGACATCCAAGACGGCATTATTACTTCTGGAGGGCCTGCAATGTTTGTGACCAAAATGGAAATATGTTTCAGTTTCTTGGGGGGTAAACGTGAAAATGGGTAGAAACATCTGTCCTGTTAGGGGGTCATGTAATATGCTGCTCAGAAACCATCCTGTGGCCTGCTAATGCACATTTGTGAAGTATCTGATATTGTAACACAGCACTACTACTGCTTTGCTAAGCTACTAATTCCGAAGTACAGGGCTGCACAGTCAAGATTTAGGGCCCAGAGTTTCTCCTGACCGCGTGACCCAGGGCTAGTGCCCAGAGTTTTTCTCCTGACCACGTGACCCAGGGCCCAGAGTTTCTCCTGACCGCGTGACCCAGGTCCCAGAGTTTCTCCTGGCCGCTTGACCCAGGGCCAGCACCCAGAGTTTACCTTGATCAGTCTCAGATCACATGGCCAGGAAAAACTCGGCCCTAAATCAAACCATATTCTAACAGGAAGACAGGTAAACAAACCCATTTTCGTTTATCTCTTATATAACAGTTTGCTGTTGTTCTGGCTGTGTGTGGGCTGACTAAGCCTCACTGCAGTAGTAATGTACAGTATAAGGTATAAAGAGCAGTGGCTGAGTAAACACAAGGCTCCATTGACAGGAGGCTGATGAGCCTGCGGGCTGTTGTGTGTGTGTGTGTGTGTGTGTGTGTGTGTGTGTGTGTGTGTGTGTGTGTGTGTGTGTGTACATCAGTCCTGCTCACTCCTGCATCAGCCCTCTTGCTGACTCAACTTCACGTTCTGCTCAAAAGCAGCTAGCAGAGAGCAGTTGCACCAACCAACCTAGCCCCACACACAAACACACACACACAGACTGTGAGGAATATGACCTCGCAAAATAGTGTATTTAGTTACCTTCTGAGATGCAGTCAAATCTCAAGACACATTGAGTCAAATACCGACACAGCTCTAAATGTGTTTTAAATGTACAGCTGTATCATTCTGTTTCTTTTGACGTGTCTTGAGACTGTATTCCTCCATTTCCTCTGGTGCTAGGCTACAGCACGATTAATCAATAGATCCATTGCACCTTCAAGAAAATGTATGTTTGTGTAGATGTTTCCAAGACAGCATAGAAAGACTGAACAGTTTACTCTCTCTCTCTCTCTCTCTCCCTCCCCCTCTCTCTCTCTCTCTCTCTCTGAGAGAGGCCACAGAGCACAGCCGTGTTTCTAGATATCAGACTATCTGTGCGTAGAATAGAAAAGTATTTGAGTTGAATGCGTTATGGGCACTAGGGGTTGAGTGACATTATCACAGGCAAAAGCTTCCAACATAACATATGAAGGGGTTTAGGGAATTTAAAGTTTAATATATATATTTTTTAATAGATAAAAAATAGAAATAGCGGGCCATGAACTTCAACTCCCCTGCTGCTTTTTGTCAAGGTTCAGCTTTGAGCTGCCTGGGCCCATTTCCTGATGCACAAGAGAGGGTTGAAGGAGTGCACTCTCCGTCTCTCAGAGTCTAGAGGAATCCCAGACGTGGTACTTACCCTTTCGTGTAAAAAGCAAGTGGCTCACTATGGCTGTGTGATCCACAAGGGTCAACGAATCGAAAGGAATCTTACTGGTGCCTGTCCATTTTCGCCTTGTCCATTTTAAAAACGTGAGATGTGGAAAATGGTGAAAAGTGAAAGTCAGATTTGTTAGACTGGAAAAATGTGTTTCAAACTTGTTTCATCCTCTTAGGAATTACATGTTGACATTTGAGAGGGTTCTTTGGGTAGGCCTACAGTTTATTTTTCCCTATCCAATATGCCACTCCATCCTTACATGATTGATACATTGGAGGAGAGCAACAGAGGAGTTCAGACAGTGAATAGGCCTACTACAGTAAGGATGTATTTTGTTATATTTAAATGAGTAGATGCCCCCATGGCCTTCATTTTTCCCAGTTAGCAATGTTTACATTGGATATGTCCAGTCCAGTTTAACATTCATAAAGCAAAATGTTTCAATGGCTAAGCCTTGGCATCCCAGGGACTCTCCCTGCAGTGAGTCAGATTCTCTTTCAAAGCATAATATGTATTGTTTTTATCAACAGGAATGTCATGTGTCACTTTCGCTACAGAAAGTGCAACATCTAATGCTGATCATTTTTAAAATTAGCATTCACTTGGTTGGCCTACCGTGATTTTGTAAAATGTGTAGTGACAGTTGGTTGTATTCACTCTAACATGGCATGCTCACTCAGTAATTATTCTCTGCCACACCTGCCAGATTTCTCACTGTGCTGTTTGATAATGAAATCAATGTGATATGGTATTTCTAATGGCTATTTATCTGAATTTGTACGCGCATATTTTTTTTCAAGAACTTTTCCTACATCTGCATCAGAATGAGGTAGCCTAATTATCATGATGACGAGATAACATACTGATAACGTTACCGTACAGTCAATTGGAAATCATTCGTTATGAGCAAATTGGGACATGAAAGCTCACATCCCATCAGTGTAGAGGGCTTGTCTTCTCGTGAGGTGCGACTGCAACAAGAACGGGTACGAGCATATGGAACCCGTGCAAAGCAACCCCCTCTCGTGTGCCGTTTCTATGGAGACGTGTCTACAAGCGCGCCTCTACAAAGCCGGAGAGTGGAGACGACAACCATCGAAGAAACCGATAAAGTTGTCTAGCCAGTTTACTTCAAAACTATTTTATCACGCCATTTCGTATCTAGTGGTTTTAGAGTATGTAAGAATGAACAGTATTGATGTAGGTGTTATAGCTAGGTAAATCATTAAACACGTGGAGTTGCAGACAGTTATTACCTGACGGAAGGTAAGGTGGTTGTCAAGTAGCTAGCGACGTTACTGTAGCTACCGTTGTTAGCTAACTCTATTTGGTCTGCAGCTAGCTAGAAATGCTGAAAAGTAATTCTACTCATATAGAAATGTACAATTTTGGAAAGGAAATGATGGATTTAGCATGCCTTCAGAGGCAAACCCATCCTACAATAAGATAATGACGAGCTTCTAAAGAAAGAAATGTGTATCAAGTTACATTAGCTAGCTACAGTATGTTCAATATACAGTAGCTAAGCATTTTTTATGCTCACTTGACTGACACTCGTTAACTCCAACTGGGACAATTCTTGGTGGCTTTCCTCTGCAATAACCGTCCACTGTTTGACATTAAATCCCAGTACTGTATCCCTAACAGTTCGTTCATCTCTGCCAGAAGCAGACTCAGTCTATATTAATGTTATTGATCACTGTCAACTTTACCTGCTCCCTCCCATTTCACATCTAAAGGGAGGGTGTATTTCAAAGGGTTTTCTGCTAACTTTCTTTTTATTACTCCCTTTCTCTTCTTTCCTCAATAACCTGTCTCTTTTATTACATAGCTACAGCCCTTAGAAATGGACAACTTGGGAACTTAATCAAAGTTTTAATAAAGACATGGTCACCCTGCCAGCTTTGACAAGTGAGGTGGCTGGCTAAACCAGAGAGGGGATATCAGCCCCAGATAGATAAATAGTTCATGAACCTGTTGCCGTTTTGAGTTTATTACTTTTGTCTCAGATGTTTCCTCCAGACAGCAGGACTGTCTGTCTCACACACATTTGCAAGCATTTACTCCCTTGGCTGGACCACCAGATTGTCCTAGGGAAAGGGGGATACCTAGTCAGTTGTCCAACTGAATGTATTCAGCTGAAATGTGTCTTCCACATTTAACCCAACCCCTCTGAATCAGAGGGAGTAGGGTTTCCTATGGAGGGGACTTAAAGGCTCCGTTTATTCACCTTTACTGAGTCAGTGTATCAGTATATCTTTCTTTTTTTATTCTCCTCCCCTCTACAGCTGACGACAAACATCAGCGGCTGGTTCGTTGGCCATGGCGGACCCAGAGACGCCCCGCTCGGGCAAGTCCTCGGGCAAGTCCAAGCGCTCCAGCTCTGGTAAGAGCAAAAAGGCCAAGAACCAGAGCATCACGCCTGCTCCCGAGGAGAGCCTGCCTGAAGACAAGGAGACGCAGCCTGGAGGTAAAGGCCTAGAGGAGACATGACCAAACCTGAGTGCCAGGAAGTCTGTTTGTGTTATCGTGCCAACTCCTTGTCACTCATTGTCCACCCTCTGCTGGGTCGGATCAACAGGATGCATCCGGTGTTTAGGGGAAATGGAAAGAGAGCCTGTGATGCGATGTCCGCTTTTGGACTTTAATACGGTGACACTCTTAACTCCTCCTCCACATTTATTGGATTGGTTGAACAGTGCAGAAGAGAACCTCCCTTACAAAAAAAAAATAATTCTCGTCAGGATCAGAAAGAAAGAAACACCTGCTACGTTAAGTTCCTCATTGTCATACCGAACATGTTTGCCTTGAGAAGGACAGCAATAGAGTTGGCAGGATTACACAAAGAGATCGTAGACCAGGCTAACATAACCAAACCTGGACTCTATATACTAACTAGTCTAGCATGTCACACAACCAGGCTCATGTTCAGGTGGGTGCGATCAACGCTATAAACGTTGCACGTAGAAATATTGTATTGCGTATAGAGCAGCTTGCCATTGTCTTACATCAGACAGCGCGTCGATTCCGCCTGCACTGATCTGTCTCGTTTCTCGCAACGGACAGTGGGATAGATGAAGAGTAGTCCGGCTACAATGGGCTGTCTAACATTCAAAAATATTACCTAGGCGACATCGTCTGTTGCTGAACCCCATTTCTGCCTCAAAACAGTCTAAATGAATCTAAGCTAAAACAAAACATCTCTCAATAATGTTGATGTTTTTTGGTGAAGAAGTCGGCCCATTTTACATCTAGCTCAGGATTATTTTTGAAATTTGACTATGGGCACAAAAGCTAGCATAAATGTGTCCAGATAACAGCTGAGCCAGTCACTGAAATCATCTTTGACTGAAAAAATGCTTTAAGATAACAGTCAGTTCCTCTTAATTGTGGAGCTGCATGTCTACAACTTCAGGGTAGTTTAAACAGGCTAAGCATGCTTTTCATGTCAGTGAAGAAAGAGCTAGCCGACTAGCTAGCTAGCTGCGTCAGTAAGCTAGCTAGCGACAACCATAGACATTAAAACAACAGTTAGCTACACAGCTGATCAAGTCACTGCACTGGCAACCAATGTCCTTGCACAGAATTTGTGCAGGAAATAGCCACCGTTTAGTTTTTCTTTTCTCACTATTTAAACACTGTCACACGTAAAAATAAAAATAAATTTAGCTAGTTGTTCTGCCAGTTTCACTGAGAGTCATATGAAAGTGCAGTGACATGTAAAAAAAATTGGAAATTTGTTTACATTATTTGAATGGCGGGCGCTCAATATTTCAACGTGAATATGAGTTCCACGTCCTGCAAGGCAGTTTGGTTGATGGAGGAGTGACATGAGACAACAACAGCAGGAAATGATTCCTTTTCTCCACGTCATCTGGAAGCATACGCGATCTGTCATGTCAGTCCGTTCTCCATAATGTATTTCTACCTGAGAAGGTTATGCCCTGCTGAACATGTCATCAGGAACCATGTAACCATGCAGCTTGTTATCTTCACTGCTCAAACGATCCAAATGACTCAATTAGCTATTTTTACACTCATTGATTCGGTTGCCAAAAGGTTATTCAAATGACAAGGCATAAAATAGATTTTGCAACAGATACTTTTATCCGAAATGTCTAAATTATGTCATGAAGTTATTACAGGAGCAGACGTTTATCGGCGTTGAACTCGTAGTCAATTAAAGGTTAAATAAAAGAGAAAGACTGCGGAAAGTAATGACTGCACCCCCCAGAATGACAGAAAAGAAAATAGCAGAGATTATCTTGACAATACAGAAAATAAGATGTAGTTATGAAAATCGTGAGTCGGCCTGTCGCAGCAATTACATATCCTTATTGAAATGTGTTGTGTGTGTGTGTGTGTGTGTGTGTGTGTGTGTGTGTGTGTGTGTGTATTGCGCGTGCGTGTGTTTGCCTGTGTGTGTGACGCACAGAGGAGATTCAAGAGGAAAGCAGCCAAGGAACGGCTGTGACCGTAGAAGAAGTGGACACGTACACCGTGGGCCTGGTAAATCCATCATGATACTGTATCCCCCTATAGTGAATGTCCTGTCAACAGTAATGAATTGATTGTCAAATACAATGTAGCATCAGAAGACTTACACACGATGGTATCAAATTACACCGTGTCTCCATTGCAGATTAGCACACACACACACACACGCACACACGCACACACACACACACACTACAAAACGTCAAAAGACAGTTTCAGTCTATTGGACACAATGGTATAATTGTGGAGAACAAGAGGAGGTGATTTGTGAGCAGCTGGTCAGTGAACCTGCACAGTCACTGTCTCTCTCATCAATTGAATTAATATCATTAATTACCACTCTGAACACACACCCACCCACACACACAGAGATGGCATTTCCATGCAGTGACCGTAGCCCTGTGGAAGATGGCAGCAGCTGTGGAGCGTAGGGGGCGGGGGTGGTGTAGCTACAGTGTTAGTGATCTAACTCCCATCCGCTACACAGTCTGCCTGCTAACATATTCTACATTACAAGACAGCAGAGCAGAGCACCACAGCCCTGTATCTATCCGCATGGTAATATGACCATGACATATTTGGGTACTAATAACAGATTTTGGGGGTAGGCTAGCTGTTTCTCCTCTGTCCTCTCCATAAAGAAATGATACTGTGTGTTGTTATTATTGAAAAAGCTTCTGGGGGTTTGGAATTGCATGTTAAGGAAGACCGGATGGTGGAGGGATATGTTGCTACTCAGTGACATTAGTAAGAACCTCTGTGACAACTGTTGTTGTAAAATGGGCTTTATGAATACATTTGATTGATTGATTGTTTTCTTGTTTTAAGTTTTTCACCTTTCCCTTTTTTTCCTCTCCAGAGGATGCTGTTTAAAAACCGCGTGGCTTTGACTGGCATGTCTAAGCTGCCTTGGTCAGAGGAGAACGAGAAAGCCCTGGATAAGTTCATCCTGGACAGCTCTAACAGGACCCTAGTGGTCTACCCAGACCCCTACGATGGCCTCCGGGTGGAGTATGCCATGCCATCTCAGGTACAGCCTCGATAACCGCTCATATTGGGTCAAATCATAACCTTCACTTGAGTCGAATTTCCACTTAGCCATACATTGATGTCAATAGGAGACTTTAGTTGAATGAATGTTAGGATTTGCCCCAAAGTAGATATCCTTAAGTAGAGATCTCAGGTAGCTACTGCCCCAGCCCCAGCCCTGTTCACACACAGTTAGAACAAGGTAGAGATTCTTCCTTGAGCGCCTTCCTCGTATTTCACCGTCAGTGCATTATTATTATTACAAATGATTGGAGCTTTGTAGATTGAGATAATGATGTCCCTGAATACCAAGCACCGTCTAAAAGAGAAGAAAAATGTCTACGTTTTCAGGCGGCACTACACCAGTTAGTTTCCTCCTCCTAACACAAAGGAGAATGAGAGAATGCAGAATTGAATTATGTATTTTTACATCTTTCGCTAATGTGTTCAAACTTATAACCCACTTGTGTTTCCTGCCTCTCCACACCCCCTCTTCTTTCTTCCAACCATTGTCTGGTGCTCCTCTCCTCCCCTCTCCCCCCTCCTTACAGGTGGTAGACCAGCTGGCCTTCTTCGTCCGCTCTGATGGTGGTCTGATCCTCGAGGAGACGTTTGAGAGCACGGTGCAGTTTGGTACGGTGCGGGGCAACGCCACCGAGAGCCTGCTGAGGATGATGAACGGAGTGCACGCCCCCCAGGTCACCCTCAGCACCGCCTGGCCCGAGAGCATCAAGAACAACTACTCCGCCCACATGCATCGCTTCCTCACAAACCTCACAGGTAGGTGCTGCTAAGTCACAGGTGGCTCCTCGAGTCGTCACAGCGCCACCTAGCGTTAGCCTTCCACACGTGCGCGACTTCACCACAGCGCCGCCCAGAGTTGTCACACAGTACCCGTGCTTCTTCCTCCCCAGCTCCACAGGAGTCCCGCTTTCTCTCATCTATTGTAAACCCTCCACACCTTATCCCCCTCTCTTTCACCTCCACTTCTGTCTATTTCATCCCCCTCTCTTTCACCTCCCATGAGCAGCCTCTTTGCACTAATGTATCTAAAAAGTGACCAGCTCAGACCTAAAAAAACCAACAAAAATTCTGAGAGAGAACCTCAACAACAATGAAGATTACACTCCATTTTTCCCTTTGACAAAACGACTGCTTTGACAGCAAAACATTGATCTGTTTCATGCTTCACGGTTGATTTAGTTGTTCTTTCATGTGTTGTAGCAGCCTATAGTCTTATTGTGTTATTGGTGCCTTATTCTTCTTCTCAGTAAAATGGTCAAGGTTCTGAGTAAAAGTGTAGTCACGCAGTGCAGTCAGAGTCACACACGTACACACACGTACTCTGGGACACACACACACACACACACACACACACACACACACACACACACACACACACACACACACACACACTCTTCACCTGAAGCAGCAGCTCAGTCAGACTCGTGGGATAATCAGCCAATGGTTTGGGCAATATTAAATTCTGACAGTAGTACTTTCATTCTTTGTTTTTTTCTCTCTTCCCCCTAACTAATTTTATGGATCATATTCAGTCAATTACCTTAGAAAAAATGAAACATTTCAAGGATACCATTCCTCCAGGGTGAACTCAACAACATTCTCCTTGTTGCGAGATATCGACATGTAAAACTTACTGAGCCAAACAAATAATTGTGTTCGTCTCAATGGCACCCGATTCCATATATAGTGCACTACTTTTCAACAGATCCCAATGGCACTGGTCAAAAGCAGTGCACGACATAGGGAATATGGTGCCATTTGAGACGCGACCTATGCAACCACTGTGACTGCAGATGATGCCTTTAATACATGTACTACATAAATATGTAATTGAGGTGAGAGGCGAGAACAGCCCAGGTAATATGGCCTCTGGTATACAAGTTTCACCCACGCCTGGCACGCCGCACTAGCAATCAGGAAGCAGATGCATTTGTCCAGAAGGCAAAGCTTTACCTCGTCCTTTGTGTCTTCATCCATTCACTCCAGTCTGCCAAAGGTCAACTAACTGGATACATAGAAATACACAAAGCACAACAAAATCTATATCTATACACAGACATGTATAGGTACTTATCCACGAAAGGTTCCCAATCAGACACACACATGGATTCAAGCAGACACACACACCCAAAACACACACACCCGTAACACACACACCCAAAACACACACACCCAAAACACACACACCCAAAACACACACACCCGTAACACACACACCCGTAACACACACACCCGTAACACACACACCCAAAACACACACACCCAAAACACACACACCCGTAACACACACACCCAAAACACACACACCCGTAACACACACACCCAAAACACACACACCCGTAACACACACACCCAAAACACACACACCCGTAACACACACACCCAAAACACACACACCCAAAACAACATTGCTCTTTAGCGGTTTTGTTCACCTTCGCTGCTCTGAGTTGTCTCATTATTTCTCCTTCTGTTTTTGTGTTCCTACTCTTCCCATAAAGGCCAGAGCATCTCTCTGTTGTGCTTCCAGTCTTGCTCTGTGTGTGTGTGTGTATGTGTGTCTCCTAACTATCCTCCCAGTCAAGAGGCAGTACAGCCAGAGTCTCTGGTTCGCACTGATACTCCGACCCTGTTCTCTTTCATCTCTTCATTTATCAGGCCAATGCACTCTGGACCCACCAACCACTTGTTCGTTCATTCAAACCATTTTTCTTTCATGTTTCTCTGCATTGTAGTTGTTTTTGGTCAACCTTTCACTCCTGCATTTCGCGCTCAAGTGGTGGGACATGTTTGAGGTGCGGGGAACCGCTAACTTCTACTCGGTGGGCTACAGTAGAAGTAGTGAACGTTGGTTTGCCCTGGTTCGTGTCGATGTGCTAGATATTTGAGCGTCGTCTACGTGACGGAGGGGAACACGTTACAGTGTTGAACCATTAGCTACCTTCGTTATCCTTAACACTCTATTCTGGAGATATACAACGCCAGGCGTTTTCTAGGAAGTCCATTTAAAATGGCTGTATTTCTTGGAAATCAAATATACGAACGCTTCCGAATGCTTGATCTGCATTGTTGTCAACACCGTAATATGATTAGATGGCGTTTCGTATATTAATGTGTGTGTGTGTGTGTGTGTGTGTGTGTGTGTGTGTGTGTGTGTGTGTGTGTGTGTGTGTGTGTGTGTGTGTGTGTGTGTGTGTGCAGACACCAGGTTCAAGCTGGTGGGCAACACAGTGCTGTATATCCCTATGGAGGCCCTGCAGCATAGCTCGGAGGTGGCCAGCAAGGACAAGGAGCTGGTGCAGAGACTGGAGAGTAAGCCTGGGGCGGGGGAGTGTGTGTGTGTGTGTGTGTGTGTGTGTGTGTGTGTGTGTGTGTGTGTGTGTGTGTGTGTGTGTGTGTGTGTGTGTGTGTGTGTGTGTGTGTGTGTGTGTGTGTGTGTGTGTGTGTGTGAAGCTGGCGGCGGCGTATTGTCATAAATATCACAACATTTTCACTTTCCAATTCATGTTACTCCTAATGTACCTGCCTCTGTTATCCTCACCCTCATCTAACCCAACTGCCCTGCCGTCTTCTGTCCGCTCCCTCTCCTTTCTCTGTCCCTTCTCTGCTCCTTTCCTCCCCTCTGTCCCCATCCCCTCCTCCCCTCCCCAGTGGTGATGATCCACTGGACCCGTCAGATCAAGGAGGTGCTGAATGCTCAGGAGACGGTGGAGACGGGGGACAGCTCTGGACCCCTGGAGGAGATCTCCTTCTGGAGGAGTCGCTGTGCCGACCTCTCTGGGATCAGCCAGCAGTTGCAGAAGCCCGGGGTCCGTCACGTCCAGACCACACTGCAGCTCTCCAAGTCCTCCTACGTACCCCCCTTCTGCAAGCTGGCCAAGCAGATCCAGGTGCCAAGCAGATACACACACACACACACACACACACACACACACACACACACACACACACACACACACACACACACACACACACACACACACACACACACACACACACACACACACACACACACACACACACACACACAAACACACACACACAGGAGAGAAAGCGTACAGATAGCCTGGTCCCAGTGTTTGTGCTGTCTTGCCAACTCCTGGTGTGACAGAGACCATAGGAGTTGGCAAGACAGTACAAACAGATCTGGGACCAGGCTAGCATGCATAGAGCAGAGATGGGATATTTCCTGATTATGCAAGAATTCTGAATTCAGACACTGTAGATTAGTCTATTCATAAGTCATTGAAATTGAGTTCAGCTCACCAAAGTTCACCTCAAACCAATACCCTCTTTCCAAGTCCTACCTCTCCACTCCCTACTAGGGCTCTGGTTGAAAGTAGCGCACTACGTAGTGAATAGGGTGTCATTTGAGACGCCATGTCTGTGTTTCTAGGATGGCTCTCTCCAAGCCCAGTCCAACCTGTCCTTCCTGTCCCTGCTGAGGGAGCCATGTGAGGAGATGGCTCAGCTCAAGCCCAGAGAGGTGGTTCCCAAGCTGGCCCACATCCTCAACCTCATCCGCCTCATCTGGGTCAACTCTGTCTACTACAACACCCGCGAGAGACTCACCGCTCTCTTCAGAAAGGTAGAGAAACCGTTGTGTTTTTGTATTGTTTGGGACGGACCCTCTCTCTGTCAGATTCACTCCAGTGAAAGGTTGGGATCAATTCGATTTTTGAATCAATTGACTGAAGAATTGAAATGGAATTGACCCTAACCCTGCTTCACTGAGACACCCAGTCATATCCCGTCCTAACTCCAACCATTTACCGCTCCTTCTGAGAATATATTTCCAACCAATCAGCTGGACCCTCAGGTCCTCTCTCATGTTACTCAGCACTCCAATCAGAGCGCACTACTGCCCCTCTGTTCCTCTGAGGAGGGATCAGCTTGTAGTAACAGAGAAAGAGAGAGAGAGAACATGTACAGATCACAGCCACGACACCCCTTCCATGTTAGCCGAGTAGAGGGCCACACTCGTTTTACTATCCCGCCATTTTTATTTCAATCTCCTAGACAGGCGAAGCCGGGAAAAGCGTTTAACCTCTCATAATTACGCCCTGACCTTCCCCTCTCCCGTCGCTGGAATCGTTTGTTGCTGTCCCACCGACCGTATTCCTTTTCTTGTTCATTTTTTTCCTTCCTCCGTCTCCCTCCTTTTCTCTCTCTCCGGCCCTTTGATAATACATCAAGGAGAGAGACTGACTGGCACAAAACATTTGATCTAATTGTTTCCTTGGGGTTAGTGGGGGTGTGGGGAGGGGAGAAACATAACCTAGCTCAAAGGCCCGCCAGCCACGGAGGTTTCAAAGGAGCCCCTCTCTCTCCCTCCCTCTCTCACTTCTTCCTGATCCGCTCGGGTCCGATCAGCCTCCATCCAACACCTCCGCAGCCTCAGACAAAATGCCTGGGTCTCTCCCTCCATCTCTCCGTCTCTCTCCTTCTCCACGAGAGAGAGAGCGATGCAACCCCAAGTCTGTTCTGTTGTCACGGTTTCTCCCACCAGCAAGAAGGTAACTAGTGTTACTTACAAAGAAGTTACAGTAGACCTTCTGTTCAATAATGTTTGGGGGAAATTAGTGCTTATTTTAAATAGCAGTTTGTTTTAGCAGGGTTTTCTCTGTTTATTATAATATAATATGCTGATAACTTCACACGGACTGAAGCGGTCCCATGCTCCAAGCATCACAGATGTGCTTTTATGTCCATCCACATGTCCTTTTGGCTTCTTTCTCCACTAGTCCTCTGTGATTTTTACTACGCGACGGGGCTTTTTCTCTGCCCTCCGAGCCCCCTTTTTATTATTCCTCCAAACCCCTCTGAAAGGAAAGCCATGGTTTTTACAACCATTTTGCTGCTGCAGTATGTGCACTGTGGCACTACTGCATAAAGGCATTCTGTGTAGAGCAGGCCGGGAGTTTGAAGGCATCATGAAGGCATCATTGGTGACCAATGACCTGGATCACACTAGCTGGTTCGTAGACTTGGCTCGGATCGTCTACCGCCGCTCCCTCCGCTTAGCAATCGCTCAGCAACCCTCAACCGCCACTGTTGTCATTGGCAGGGAAGGAACGCAGAAAATATTACTGTGTTTTATGTAACTCTAATGACCCCAAGTTATTCCTGTACCACCAGCTGTGTGTGTGTGTGTGTGTTGCTACTGCTGTGTCCACCACCACCACCACTCTCACTACATTTTCACTGGTCTAATGGTTGAGTGGCTTTTCTCCATCCAATGGCGTAAAATAACAGAAAATAAACTACGTGTGTTTATTTCAGCAAAATAAAAAATAAAAAATGAAGATTCAATCTGATTTTTCTCTTCCTGAATGCTGGAGTAGAACCAGCTCTGTCTGATGTGTTTGAGTTTTTGGCTAATCATTTCTAATCAGAGTCCATTTGACTCATGGTAGCAGCAGTGTTTGTTTGTGTGCACGTATGTATAGATCTAATGTGTGTGTGTGGACATTCGCCTGTGCGTGCATGTGTGTGTGTGTAAGTCTGCCTTACCACCCGCCCTTGCCTCCCTGCTGCAGGGGCCTCACTAACCATTGTGTTCATTTCTTGCTTTTCTTTGTGCTGCTGGAGAGAGAACACAACACGACAATGTTTAATGTCATTTCCCAAGCCCACAGACCCTGAGGCCATGGCCTTGTGACTGTAGGACACTGTTTCCACTAATGCCCAGAGAGGAAAACATAAAAACGAAATAATAAATCCCATATAATAATAGCTGAAGTAGTATGATAATTTTGGACCTAGCGGTAATTGATGAATATGCACACGCTCATGGTTAACTAGTCAATGCATCCCAATGGACACTGGTCGACTAATGCACTAGTGAATAGGATTCAGACATACATTTTCTTAGTATTAAAGGGATAATCCACCCCGAAACCACTAATTTCCTATGATTAACAGTGTTAAATCGTGTTAAATAACACTAATATGTGAAGAATTTGTTTTTTTGTGAACCAATGTTTTATTTTGTTTTTATAAGAAGGTTGGTTGGTAGAAACATTAGAAAAATCAAAAATGCAATGCTCTCTCACTCTGGGCTGGCTGGCTAGCTAGCTAGACAACAAAGCTACACACAATAATACCAAAGTAGCTAGCTAGCTGTAAGATCGCCTAAACAAAATGCACGATCAATTTAGGAGTCTTACTCACCGAGGTCAACTTGCTGTTCGTCTCTGCCACTGAGCTGTGAACGGTTTTTCTGCCCAGAGTGAGAGCAGAGTAACGTTGCTTTCCTACAGAGATCATTTTGAGGATATGGGAATCTACATTATTAATGCACATTGTGTACATTTCCCATAAGTTGTCAATGGGCTGCGCGGTGCATTCTGGTTGATTCTGGAACAACGAGAGCTCTATTTCAAGGCGTGAATGGGATTCAGTTGGGCGCTAGCTCAAAAACAGAACATTAGCATGAAGTTCGTGAACAAGAAGTACAGCATTGCAAATATTTTCCAAGATGTGAGATAATTAACTTGTTCTCTGTAATATCGTAAAGCTTTGGAATATCGTATAGCTTTTGGAACACTGACTTTGAGAAGGGATTGCGTGACGATTAGCTTAGCAACCTTCCTATATTGCAACAAAGTCTCCTTCACTCATGCCGCCAAACATACCCTCGTAAAACTGACTATCCTACCGATTCTTGACTTCGGCGATGTCATTTACAAAAAATGTTGCTTTATCTTGGCCAGGTCGCAGTTGTAAATGAGAACTTGTTCTCAACTGGCTTACCTGGTTAAATAAAGGTGAAATAAAAAAGAATATAAAAATTAAAAAAATGTGTGACGCAGCATGACAACGTGAATGCGATGGGTCAACAGTCGGCTGGGTGTGGCATTTCTCCATTCATTGCCCAATGGGATTTGTATCTCCTCCTTTTTGTAATATCAAAATATATTTTATATTTGAGATTCTTGCCTTGATGACAGCTTTGCACACTCTTGGCATTCTCTCAACCAGCTTCGTGAGGTAGTCACCTGGAATGCATTTCAATTAACAGGTGTGCCTTGTTAAAAGTTAATTTGTGGAATTTCTTTCCTTCTTAATGCGTGTGAGCCAATCAGTTGTGTTGTGACAAGGTAGGGGTACTATACAGAAGATAGCCCTATTTGGTAAAAGACCAAGTCCATTATTTGGCAAGAACAGCTCAAATAAGCAAAGAGAAATGGCAGTCCATCCTTACTTTAAGACATGAAGGTCAGTCAATCCGTAAAATGTCAAAAACGTTGAAAGTGCAGTCGCAAAAACCATCAAGCGCTATGATGAAACTGGCTCTCATGAAGGCCTGAAAAGCTCCTTGCCATTGGAAACACTTTATCTGCAGTGATAAATCACGCTTCGCCATCTGGCAGTCCGACACACACATCAGTGTTTGGCGGATGCCAGGAGAACGCTACCTGCCCTAATGCATAGTGCCAACTGTAAAGTTTGGTGGAGGAGGAATAAGGGTCTGGGGCTGTTTTTCATGGTTCGGGGCTAGGCCCCTAGGTTCCAGTGAAGAGAAATCTTAATGCTACAGTATACAATGACATTCAAGACTATTCTGTGCTTCCAACCTTGTGGCAACAGTTTGGGGAAGCCCCTTTCCTGTTTCAGCATGACAATGGTTTGTTGAGATCGGTGTGGAAGAACTTGACTGGCCTGCACAGAGCCCTGACCTCAACCCCATCAAACACCTTTTGGATGAATTGGAACGCAGAATGTGATACAGGCCTAATCCCCCAACATTAGTGCCTGACCTCACTAATGCTATTGTGGCTGAATGGAAGCAAGTCCCCGCAGCAATGTTCCAACTTCCAACATCTAGTAGAAAGCCTTCCCAGAGGAGTGGAGGCTGTTATAGCAGCAAAGGGGGGACCAACTCCATATTAATGCCCATGATTTTGGAATTATATTTTTGACGAGCAGGTGTCCACAAATTTTTCGTCTTGTAGTGTATTTAGAGTTAGCGATCTGGTGTTTTGAGTTTCCATCTCCTCAGGTGGTGAATTAGCACCAATTGAATTAGACCTATATATACTATTAGTGCACATAAAGATGAAGGAAAATTCTGGAGGCCTGTTTTGACAGTAAAATATAAAAGAAATAGCCTAATTGTCAACCCAAAATTCATGACAATCAATGGATTAAGTTGCATATAAATATATTTTAATCACGCATTCCTGCTTGGGCGATGTAGCAAAGTATTTATTAAATACCTTCTCAGTAGTCTATTGTACTTCTAAGGCCCTATACATTTTGTTAAAAAAGTATTCCTAATTCTGTTTTCTCCATTTAGTTTTCCCCAATTTTTTGTTTGTTTTTTTCTCTCTCAAAATCTCACTTTTTTAATAGAAAAACAACCAAATTGGATGTTGTATGTCCACAACAATGCTTAAACCACATCAGGAGACCGCTTTTGAGGTCTGGGAAAAATTGAAGAAATTAAGATTTATGGGTGTTGTTACCCTTTGAATTCAACAGGATTGATGCAAAGAATCATGTTATCATTCTGCCAGGTAGGCATAGGCTACTTTGTAGTTAACATTTAATTAAGAAGGATTTTGGGTACCTTTCCATCTACCAGAAGGCTTTCTCCTTATCCCCGCCTATATGTACATATCTACCTTAAATACACCATTATCCCTGCACATTGTACATTTGGTATTGATACTGACCCTGTATATTGCTTCCTATCTTATTTCTTGTGTTTTCTTGAATATACACTGAACAAAATATAAACGCATCATGTAAAGTCTTGGCCCCATGTTTCATGAGCTGAAATAAAAAATCCCAGAAGTTTTCCATACGCACAAAAAGCTTATTTCTCTCAAATTTTGTTCACAAATTAGTTTATATCCGTGTTAGGGAGCATTTCTCCTTTGCCAAGATAATCCATCCACCTGACAGGTGTGGCATATCAAGAAGCTGATTAAACAACATGATCATTACATACTGTAGGTGCACCTTGTGCTGGGGACAATAAAAGGCCAGTCTAAAATGTGCAGTTTTGTCACACAACACAATGCCTCAGATGTCTCATGTTTTGAGGGTGCGTGCAATTGGTATGCTGACTGCAGGAATGTCCACCAGAGCTGTTGCCAGATCATGTCATGTTAATTTCTCTCTCTACCATAAGTTGCCTCCAATGTCGTTTTAGAGAATGTGGCGGTACGTCGACCGGACTCACAACCACAGACCACGTGTTGGGGAGTATTTTCTTCTGTAATAAAGACCTTTTGTATGGAAAAACGAATTCTGATTGGCTGTGCCTGGCTCCCCAGTGAGTTTGCCTGGCTGCAAAGTGGTTGGGCCTATACCCTCCCAGGCCCAGTCACGTGAAATCCATAGATTAGGGCCTAATGATTTTATTTAAATTGACTGATTTCCTTATATGAACTGTAACTCAGTCAAATCTTTGAAATTGTTGCATGTTGCGTTTATATTTTTGCTCAGTATTTATATAATACTAATAAGTTCAGTACATTTTTGAATATTGTTGAATTCCATTTTAATGTCTGGATTCAGTGATTCTGTCTGCGTTCTCCACAACACAGATTGTATAGCACCCTACACTTATCAATAAAACATTGTGAATGACTTGATAATGACTATGTAAGATGATGACTCAAATGTATTCTGTTGTGTGACGCTGCAAAAAAAAAAAGTTGGTGGCACCAGTGCCTGGTGGAGCCCCTCTTTCAAAGTCACGATATCTTTTCTTCTTGCCACGGTAGCCAAAATAATGGGCAAGTGGTCATTATTATACCAGAGGTCGCGTTAATATCTTGCTGAGTTTTTGTAAACGCAGATCTAAAATGCTTCTTATTGTAATTTCTGCTCGGCATCAGACACATTTTGTGCTTCAGTTGCAATTCTCCGCTTGGATGAGAATTCACCAAAAGGCATTCTTATCAGCAGACAGCACTCTGACTGATGGGGTAGCTACTTTACTCTGCTACTTTTCTCAGTGTAGCCTACTTTTCTCCAGTAAGATGCAAGTATATCTTCAAGCAAAACATTTCTACGATAAACATTAGAAATATAATATCCATGCATTGTTTTGGCAAAAAAAGAGCTTGCTTTTTCATTGTAAGCTCATTTACTTGTGTGGCTGCCAGCCAAATAGTGTTGCACTTCTGTTGTCATCTGATGAAAATGCAGCTATTTTCTGGCGAATGTGTTGCACTAATGTGTTTTCTGGGAAGGAAGTTGCACGCCCCTGATCACTCTATTGAAGCAAAACAACGCTGTTGAGCCTACGCAGGACGGGATTGAAATTGCTTAATTAACTCAGGAACCACACCTGTGTGGAAGCCCCTGCTTTCAATATACTTTGTATCCCTCATTTACTCAAGGGCTTCCTTTATTTGGGCAGTGTGTTGTCTTCTCCTTTCTTCGTCTTCCTCCTCTCTCTTTCTCTCTCCATTTTTTTTTATCTCAAAGGGGGGAAAAAAATCATTATTAACTCATAAGCTGGTTAATGCTCTAGCACTCTCCACCTTCAGGCCAAATGATCATTTCTGTCATTTACATATCAATTTAATTTCCGGTGTTTTTCTCTCTCTCCCCCTCCTTCATTAAAAGCGGCATTCGCTTGGCGGTGTAATCAGCCTGTAGAACACATTTTCCTGGTGCCGTGAGCACTCGAACACACGCACACGCACGCACACACGCACGCACGCACGCACGCACGCACGCACGCACGCACGCACGCACACACGCACACACACACACACACACACACACACACACACACACACACACACACACACACACACACACACACACACACACACACACACACACACACACACACACAGAGCAGGGCGGCTCAGCTCCCCAGCCCGCTGTTCCTCTGTCAGGATTAAACCACTGATCAGAGAAATGAAAGGGAAGCTGTCATTCCACATACGCCACTATATACATCATCCCCAATAATTACTCTCCTCCCTTTGACTCCTTCCTCTCTCTCTCTCTCTCTCTCTGTCTGTCTCTTCCTCTCTCTCTCTCTCTCTCTCTGTCTGTCTCTTCCTCTCTCTCTCTCTCTCTCTCTGTCGCTTTCTCTCTCTCTGTCGCTCTCTCTCTTTCTCTTCCTCTCTCTCTGTCGCTCTCTCTCTCTCTCTGTCGCTCTCTAACTTTCTCTTTCTGTGTCTCTGTGTCTGTTTCTCTCTTCCTCTCTCTTTTTCTCTCTCTTTTTCTCTCTCTCTGTCTCTCTCTTTCTCTCCTGTCCCTTCTCCCTCCTCTCTCTCTCTCACACTTTTTCTCTCCTGTTTCTTCTCTCCCTACCCCACTCTCCGTCCCCTCCCCTATATCCTACCAGTGCTTATGTGAGTGTGACTGTCACGACGTCCGCCGAAGTCGGTCCCTCTCCTTGTTCGGGCGGTGTTCGGCGGTCGACGTCACCGACCTTCGAGCCATCACTGATCCATTTTTCATTTTCCATTGGTTTTGTCTTGTCTTCCTTCACACCTGGTTCCAATCCCATCAATTACATGTTGTGTATTTAACCCTGTGTTTCCCCTCATGTCCTTGTCGGAGATTGTTTGATTGTATGTTTGTGTATTATTGTTGGTGCGAGACGGGTTTTGTATCCACTTTTTATTATTTTGTCATTTTGGTTTTGGAGTTTTGTGAAGCACTGATTAAACAACTCCGTTTATACCAAGTTCGGTTCTCCTGCGCCTGACTTCCCTGCCACCAACACGCACCCATTACAGTGACAGACAGGATAGCGATGGCTGACTGACACCAAGCACACCACATTAAATAGGTGGAATTATTATTAATTCCTGGTGGAATTATACACTACCCCTTTAAAGCATAGGCCTTTTCTCTCTCTCTCTCTGCGTGGTATAATAATATAAACCACACCTGCATCAAGAGTCTGAGCCGGCCAGGCTGCACAGAACAGATGTAGATCTGCATACATCTGGTGCGATCCAACCCTGGAGGGGGACACCAGGGCCTTCAACCTGGCTTTTTAGCGTTATGAATATGAAAAATCATACATACTCCAAGGAGAACAACATGTTACACTTGGACTGGAGACTTGGAGTTGAAAGAGAGAGAGGGAAGGGGGGAGGATCTGTAGATTATTTTGATGAATTCCACAGATGGGCTTTTTTGTGTGTTTTTCTTGGCCAAATGACTTGACCAGGAATTGTTTTAGTCTACAACTAGGAGCCCTGAGTTTCTCCTGGTGAGGCCACATGATGGTAACTAGGAGCCCTGAGTTTCTCCTGGTGAGGCCACATCATGGTAACTAGGAGCCTGAGTTTCTCCTGGTGAGGCTACATCATGGTAACTAGGAGCCTGAGTTTCTCCTGGTGAGGCCACATCATGGTAACTAGGAGCCTGAGTTTCTCCTGGTGAGGCTACATCATGGTAACTAGGAGCCTGAGTTTCTCCTGGTGAGGCCACATCATGGTAACTAGGAGCCTGAGTTTCTCCTGGTCAGGTGTAGTAATCAGGATAACTCAAGGCTCTATACATAACTCAAGGCCTAAGTCATTTCTACTCATGTATTACACAAGCCGTACTGGTAATGTGGTGTCTTGCGTCTTGCCTCTGTTGTTGATGTTGTTGATCATTTCTGTGTTGTTGTTGTTCCAGATGAGTAATGAGATTATCCGGCTGTGCTGCAGAGATATCTCCCTGGACAGGATCTTTCAAGGCTATGTGGTGTCCAGCAAGCAGACCCTCAACGACTGCATTCAGTGCTGCCTGGCCTGGAAGGAGCTTTACCTGCACGCTTCACAGCTGCACCACAAGTAAGGACAGACAGACACACACACACACAAACCCAAACGTGTTTTACACAGCGAATGCACACACACACATTTACATTTGAGTCATCTAGCAGACGCTTTTATCCAGAGCGACTTACAGTTAGTGCATTCATATTAAAATAGCTAGGTGGGACAACCACATATCTCAGTCATTGTAAGTAAATATTTCCTCAACGTAGCTATCAGCAAAGCCAGAACTAGTAAGAAGGAAAATAGTCAAGTGTTAGTTCACGAAAGGCTTATTTTTATAATTTTCTGGGACACACACACACACACACACACACATACACACACACAGACACTGAACAATTAATCAACATCACTCACTAATAATTGCATGTGTAATGACACTTAATCCAGGTTCCTACACCTTCCTGCTGAACGTAAAGCTTATAGACGTCCCTTCTCTTCCTGAGGAAAACGACAGTGTCTCCTTGCTTAGTGATGGCAACAACGTGCTGCAGCTAGCTACTGTAGCTCCTCTGCGTATTGACAGCAGATGAGAGCAACCTCACTTCAAAGTGATGGCGAACGCACGAGGGAATGACAGCACCTCACTACAAATAGCGTAGCAGCACGTCTGTCTCCCAGCTTATAAAGGAGCTTTTGCGTTAAGTTACATCAGCTTATCCTATAGGGGAGCTCTCTTGTGGAGTTTCAATGAGCAGCTTGACAAGGTGAATGACAACGCCTTGCTCAGATAATAAGTCTTAAAACTGAGCAGGAGAGTTCGCCAACAGTTTCTTCACCTGTTGGTTTCAGTAAAGTTGGGCCGGGGATTTGGAGAGGGACTGAGAGCGAGAGAGGAGGGAGATTGAGAGAGAGAGAGTGATAGAGGGGGAGAGAGAGAGAGTTCCAGAAAGACAGTTAGAGTGAGGGAGAACGAAAGCGGGAACTTTGGTTGTTTCCTTTCAGTTGTCAGTCAGTGAGCTCAGCCTCAGCTCAGCGTTGTCAGGCGTGGTAGTGGGGGAGGCTAGCTTCACTTCATTATGGCCGCCAGGGTGTGTGATGTGTGATTGCTCTGAGAGCCTCGAGGCCCCAGCTTTATTCAATGGTAGCACAGAGGCCAAATGGTTCCACACGCGCACACACACACACACACACACACACACACACACACACACACACACACACACACACACACGGCTCCAATACTCCTCAGGGCCCCTGCCGTCCGCACGGGCGATCAACCCCATCCACCCAATTAAAGAGAGTGCTTAGTTCCCGATCAATGGAGGGGGAGAGGGGCGGGATGGGAGCGGAGGTGAAAGCCCCATAGCATAGCTGATGACTACAGCATTTACTCTCTCTATGATACTCCTCTGTACCCTAGTGACTAGGCACTAGTCTATAGTATAGGGTGGGACTGGTCCAGCCAAACATGGCTCTAAAGCACCTCATGAACAGACCCATTTAGAGACATACAGTACAGTGCATTCGGAAAGTATTCAGACCCCTTCACTTTTTCCACATTCGTTTTTTTCCGTCATCATAAGTATCCAGAGCTATTTTCACGGCTCTCCAGAGATGTTCGATCGGGTTCAGGTCCAGGCTCTGGCTGTGCCACTCAAGGACATTGAGAGACTTGTCCCGAAGTCACTCCTGCATTGTCTTGGCTTTGTGCTTAGGGTCGTTGTCCTGTTGGAAGGTGAACCTTCGCCCCAGTCTGAGGTCCTGAGCCTTCTGGAGCAGGTTTTCATCAAGGATCCCTCTGTACTTTGCTCCGTTCATCTTTTCCTCGATCCTGACTAGTCTCCCAGTCCCTGCTGCTGAAAAACACCCCCATAGCATGATGCTGCCACCACCATGCTTCACCGTAGGGATGGTGCCTTTTGGCAAACTCCAAGCGGGCTGTCATGTGCCTTTTACTAAGACGTCTACCATAAAGGCCTGATTGGTGGCGTGCTGCAGAGATGGTTGTTGTCACGTTCCTGACCGGTTTTCTGTTATTTTGTATGTGTTTGACGGTCAGGGCGTGAGTTTGGGTGGGTAGTCTATGTTATGTGTTTCTATGTTGGTTAAAGGGTGACCTGATATGGCTCTCAATTAGAGGCAGGTGGTTTTCATTTCCTCTGATTGAGAGCCATATTAAGGTAGGTGTTTTCACATTGATTGTTGTGGGTGGTTGTCTCCTGTGTCTGTGTCTATGTACGTTGCGCCACACGGGACTGTTTCGGTTTGTTTGTTCGTTCGTTCGGTTTATGTAGTCTGTTCCTGTTTCATGCGTTCTTCGTGTCATGTAAGTTCTTATGTTCAGGTTCGTCTACGTCGTTTGTTGTTTTGTAGTTTGTTAAAGTGTTTTCGTGTTTTTTCGTTTTGTTAATAAATATAATGTCATATCACGAAGCTGCATTTTGGTTCAATCCCTGCTCCTCCTCTTCGGATGAAGAGGAAGAGGAACGCCGTTACAGTTGTAATGTTTGATGCTCTCAGTGATCCCTTCTCTGCCCCCTATCCAGTAGTATCATACACGGGGTTTGTTTAGGGATTCATATTGGAGTCAATAGCCCTGCCATACCTACAGTACCAGTCAAAAGTTTGGACACACCTACTCATTCCAGGGTTTTTCTTTATTTGTACTATTTTCTACATTGTAGAATAACAGTGAAGACATCAAAACTATGAAATAACACATTTGCATTCATGTAGTAACCAAAAACAGTGTTCGACAGCTCAAAATATGTGTTATTTCATAGTGTTGACGTCTTCACTATTATTCCACAATGTAGAAAATAGTAAAAATAAAGAAAAACTCTTTAAAGAGTAGGTGTGTCCAAGCTTTTGACTGGTACTGTACATTGAGGCTAGCCATATCACCTAATACTGTATCTTAGCATAAGACAGAGCTGCTGCGATGTGGTTGTGTGGTATCTTCCTGGGAGACAAGTTCAGTATAAGAGTGGGGAGTTGGAACCGTTTACAGCCAAGAATGTTTCAGACCCAAGTAATGTCCTTTCACTATTCCGTTATCTTTGAACTGGGATGCCTCTGTCCGTCTGCGAGATAGCCACCGTTAAAAAATGAAGCACATTCCATCAGCTCTCTCAAGACGGCCATCCCCGGCTAGGTGAGGATAAGAGAGAAGGGGGAGGAGGGGAGTAGGGTGACCACATTGTCCCGGATTGTGCGAGACAGCCCCGCATTTTGGCCCTTTGTCCAGCGTCCTGCAACCAAATAATCATGTCCCACATTTTATCAACAAATTCAAACACCACTAATTTAGAAAGAAAAGGTTGATTTGTCCCGTATTTCATTCGTACATTCCAACCTGTCTCTTGCAGTCACTTTGCGTTCATGGATAGATGTATATCATAAGGATGTTCATGGATAGAGATATATCATAAGGATGTTCATGGATAGATATATACCATAAGGATGTTCATGGATAGATGTATATCATAAGGATGTTCATGGATAGATATATATCATAAGGATGTTCATGGATAGAGATATATCATAAGGATGTTCATGGATAGATGTATATCATAAGGATGTTCATGGATAGATGTATATCATAAGGATGTTCATGGATAGATGTATATCATAAGGATGTTCATGGATAGAGATATATCATAAGGATGTTCATGGATAGATGTATATCATAAGGATGTTCATGGATAGATGTATATCATAAGGATGTTCATGGATAGATGTATATCATAAGGATGTTCATGGATAGAGATATATCATAAGGATGTTCATGGATAGATGTATATCATAAGGATGTTCATGGATAGATGTATATCATAAGGATGTTCATGGATAGAGATATATCATAAGGATGTTCATGGATAGAGATATATCATAAGGATGTTCATGGATAGATGTATATCATAAGGATGTTCATGGATAGATGTATATCATAAGGATGTTCATGGATAGATGTATATCATAAGGATGTTCATGGATAGATGTATATCATAAGGATGTTCATGGATAGAGATATATCATAAGGATGTTCATGGATAGAGATATATCATAAGGATGTTCATGGATAGATGTATATCATAAGGATGTTCATGGATAGATGTATATCATAAGGATGTTCATGGATAGATGTATACCATAAGGATGTTCATGGATAGAGATATATCATAAGGATGTTCATGGATAGATGTATATCATAAGGATGTTCATGGATAGAGATATATCATAAGGATGTTCATGGATAGAGATATATCATAAGGATGTTCATGGATAGAGATATATCATAAGGATGTTCATGGATAGATGTATATCATAAGGATGTTCATGGATAGATGTATATCATAAGGATGTTCATGGATAGAGATATATCATAAGGATGTTCATGGATAGATGTATATCATAAGGATGTTCATGGATAGAGATATATCATAAGGATGTTCATGGATAGATGTATATCATAAGGATGTTCATGGATAGAGATATATCATAAGGATGTTCATGGATAGATGTATATCATAAGGATGTTCATGGATAGAGATATATCATAAGGATGTGGTACTGGTGATGTTCAACACTTCTCCAATAGTTGTTGAGATCGAGAGATAGGCCAATGTCATAGGCCTATCGTTAACCAATCATTTTTCAAATCCTTTCCGGCAAAATTCCAGCTCAACTTGGAGAGGACAGTTAGGCCCAACTACTTACAGAAAGCGTGCTTCTGACTAAGAGCTACAAAAGTAAGTAAATAGCCTTATTAGACTGAAAGATCGGCTATAAGCTAATTTGGTCAAACTTGTGAGGCTCTCCATGTTTCTCATTCGTTTCTCATTCAACACATTTGCTGCTACTTCACTCAATCCCGTTTTAAAATCTCCCTTCCTGTTTCACATTCCCTGAGACCAACCAGAAATGTTTCCTTGGTCACATGTTCCCAGATTTGTATAAAATAGCCGCACATGTGGTCTCTCCTTTCTGCATCACCACATTTTGTGAGAAGGGGTGCAGTGCTGCCAGAGCGCATCAAGAGCGTCCCTCCGCCACTTCTCACAATGGTGCCCGTTAAGTAAAGTTAGATCAAAGCTGAATCAATGTCTTGGAAGATCACCTAATAATTAAAGTAGTATTCTACATAACACAACCAAATGTAATAGCATAGTACAGGGGTCGGGAACCTTTTTGACTAAGAGAGCCATGAAAGCAAAAAATTTAGAAATTTATTTCAGTGAGAGCCATATAATATATTTTAAAAGTGAATTCAACTAAATGTCAGTATAATAAGCCTCTGAATTTATTCTTAAATAATGTTGTTATAATACTCACCATTAATGCGACTTCTGGTGCTGCATGGATTTGCTGATGTCTTTGTAGTCTGGTTGGTACTTGGTGAGGTTAAGCTTCATGCAAGCGTTGAGGCTTTCATCCGTTAAACGTGATCGTAGGTTGGACTTGATGTTTTTAAGATGTGAGAATGACTGCTCACATGCATACGTAGATCCAAACATGGTCAATACAGCAATACTCACACGCTGCAGTGTGTGGTATGTGACAGGAAGCGCGTTCCAAGTTTTGAGAATCAGCTGGTCTTCGGTTGAAGTTTTTTCATTTCTGTCCACATGTGCTTGCTCGCCAACTCCGCTTTCTGTCGTGTGATTCTTTCCAAATCTTCATTCAGTGACTTGAACTTATTCACCCACATGTCTGAGGCCTTCAGGTCAGCCACTTCTGCTTCAAAATCTCTGACGGAGACACCAGGAATGTAACTCAGGTCGGCTGTGTTCAGTGAACACTCGTTTGGAAGGGTGATGAACTTAAAAAGACGAGTGTGCTCACGAAATTCTCCAAAGCGTGCTTTGAAGGACTGTAGGAGACTGGATGTGCAGCGAGCTAGCTGGTGGAGATCAAAGTTTTGAATAGGCTCACTTGCTGTGCATGCATCTTTAAATTGGCTCAGTTTTTCAAAATGTAGTAAACGACCTGTTTCAAGATCCATGATGAAAAGTTCTAGCTTGTTTTCAAAAGCAAACACAGCTTGTTGAAGGGATAACACTGTATTTCCAATGCCTTGCATTTTCACGTTGAGCTGGTTCAGATGTTCAGTCATATCTACGAGATAGTAAAACTTGAGGAGCCACTCAGTTTCGGCTAGCTCAGGATGCTCGATGCCTTTCATTTCAAGGAAAGTCCGGATTTCTTTCAGGCAAGCCGCAAAACGGCTAAGCACCTTCCCTCTTGACAACCAACGCACATTGCTGTGCAAAAGCAGACCAGGATAGTTATTTCCAACTTCATCCAGCAGTGTCTTAAACTGGCGATCATTTAAGGCTCGAGCAACAATAAAGTTGATCACACGAATGACCAGCGACATCACTTCCCCAAACTGCCTGTCACACATCTGAGCACAAAGTGCCTCCTGGTGTAGAATGCAATGGAAACTTAGGATGGGTCTATTTTCATGTTCACGGAGAAGCGCCACAAATCCTTTTTTATTCCCCACCATACACGGAGCACCATCAGTACACACTGAGAGAAGTTTATCCATAGGTAGATTTTTTTCTTGAGCAAACTCCATGAAAGACTTAAATAAATCCTCACCTCTTGTGGACCCTTTTAATGGCAGAACTGCAAGACTTTCTTCGCGCAGTGTGTCACCAACAGCATATCTTGCAATCACGCTGAACTGCGACAAATGGCTCACGTCTGTTGACTCATCCAAAGCCAGGGAAAAGAACGGCGCTGCATTTATGTCCTTCACTTGCGTTTCCTCCACTTTGTTTGCCATCACGATGGTACGATCATGAACAGTTCTTGCCGACAGAGGCATTTCTTGTATCCGTTTAATTATCTTGTCTTTGTTCGGAAGATCATCAAAAAGTTCATTGGCTACATCCAGCATGAACGTTTTAGCATACTCGCCATCTGTGAATGGTTTTCCGTTCCTCACTATTGCTAAAGATCCAGCAAAGCTAGCGGAATTATAGTCACCTTGCCGGGGTCATACGCGGAGTTGCTGCTGGCTAGCTTGCACCCTGCTCAGTAGCTCTTGGCACGCTTTCTTTCTGCTGTCTCCCGCAGGGTATTTTGATGCAAAGGTAGCATGGCGCGTGTCGAAGTGCCGCTTTACATTCGACCGTTTCATCGATGTAATTTTGTCATTGCAAATTAGACACACCGCAGAACCTGCTCTCTCCACAAAGGCGAATTCTTCGGTCCATTCGTCCTGAAATGTACGATACTCGTCATCTTTTTTTCTTTTCGCCATCTTCTTCGTCGAAGGGTTAGCTTTGAGCTAATGACCGAGCAGACTGATTCAAAAGGAGGCGTTTACCTGTTTTACCTAGCAACGGCCAACGTAGGCCAGTATCATTTAACTTCGCTGGGATAGTTGGGACGCTAGCGTCCCAACTGACAAGCACCCCCAACCCCCCCCTCACTGATTAGCATCGCGTCACAATTAAATAGTAGCATCTAAATATGTAAATATCATTAAATCACAAGTCCAAGACACCAAATGAAAGATACAGATCTTGTGAATAAAGCCACCATTTCAGATTTTTAAAATGTTTTACAGGGAAGACAAAATATGTAAATCTATTAGCTAACCACGTTAGCAAAAGACACCATTTTTCTTTGTCCACCATTTTTTCTCTCCACCAGTAGCTATCACCAATTCGGCCAAATAAAGATATTGATAGCCACTAACCAAGAAAAAACCTCATCAGATGACAGTCTGATAACATATTTATTGTATAGGATAGGTTTTGTTAGAAAAATGTGCATATTTCAGGTAGAAATCATAGTTTACAATTGCACCCACCATCACAACTCGACTAGAATAAATACAGAGAGCAACGTGTATTACCTAATTACTAATCATAAAACATTTCTTAAAAATACACAGCTCACAGCAATGGAAAGACACAGATCTTGTGAATTCAGACAATATTTCAGATGTTCTAAGTGTTTTACAGCGAAAACACAATAAATCGTTATATTAGCATACCACATGTGCAAACGTTACCCGAGCATTGATTCAAGCCAAAGAGAGCGATAACGTAATCATCGCCAAAATATATTAATTTTTTCACTAACCTTCTCAGAATTCTTCCGATGACACTCCTGTAACATCATATTACAACATACATATAGAGTTTGTTCGAAAATGTGCATATTTAGCCACAAAAAAACGTGGTTATACAATGACAATACTAGCAAAACTAGCCTGAAAATGCGGGGCGCCATCTTTAACAGTGATCTTGTCTCATGAATAACTATTCATAAACTTGACTAAAAAAATATAAGTTGGACAGCTATCGAAAGACAAATTAGTTCTTAATGCAATCGCTGAATTACATTTCTAAAATTATCCTTACTGTGCAATACAGGGTTTGCCAAGCGAAGCTATACCAAAACAAATGGCGGAATATGCGTTTAAAATTTTTCGACAGAACAACGATTTATCATCTTAAATATTTCTTACTATGAGGTGATCTTCCATCAGAATCTTGGGCAATGTATCCTTTCTTGGGTCTAATCTTCTTTTGGTCGAAAGATGTCCTCTTGTCCGTCGAAATGCCCACTAACGTTCGACCGGGACCCCGAAACGTGCCCGGCTCTTCAAAGTACGTCACAAAGAAATGCCTCAAAATCGCACTAAACGGATATAAATTGCTATAAAACGGTTTAAATTAACTACCTTATGATGTCTTTAACACCTATAACGAATAAAAATATGACCGGCGATATATAAGTGGCTAAACCAAAGCTTGGAAGGAGGCCAGTCCGACGACCACTCTGCGTCGAGCGCACTGTTGAAAAGGACGTTCTTTCTGCTCCAGGGTCTATTTATAGAGCCCGGATTGCGCAATCCACTCCATTCAAAATCTCCCCGCTTACTGACATCTAGAGGAAGGCGTAGGCAGTGTTTATAGCATCATAGCATTCACAGGGACTTATGAACTGACCTGGGAGCAGGGGCCAAGATTTCTGAAATCTCACTCCCTGGCAGGAAAAGTGCTGTAGAATGAGTTCTGTTTCACTCAGAGACATAATTCCAACGGTTATAGAAACTAGAGAGTGTTTTCTATCCAATAATAACAATAATATGCATATTGTACGAGCAAGAATTGAGTACTAGGCAGTTTAATTTGGAGATCAATTTTCGCAAAGTCGAAACAGCACCCCCTATATCCCAGAGAGGTTAATTAAAATAATGGACAATTGCTCCTGCAGCCCTGAACAGGACATGAGCAGTGAAAAATCGATGGATGGATTAAAACAAGTGAGAATATTTTGTTTTATCTGCGAGCCAGATGCAATCATCAAAAGAGCCACACCTGGCTCGGGAGCCATAGGTTCCCGACCCCTGGCATAGTATAACGTTACTGTCACACCAAAAACACCACCTGATTTTACCACCTCATTACTCGCCATCTGTAAATACGAATAAAATGGTTCAATTATGAGCCTAGTTGGTTTAGACATGGAAAAAGGCAGAAACTTTCCCGCTACCCATGATTGGCTGAGATAATGGATGGCAGGACATGCCAAGAGATGACTTTGAATTGGTCTGCCATGTAGCACGCTTCTGTCTATAACATAGACTCAGTATGTGTAGGTATTTCTTTCTAACGCTGCTTTTTTTTGAAAGATATCACTAAGAGGGCCAAGTTTTGAAATCAGTGGAATGCCCGGTGGAAGCAGAGTATGACAGCTAAGGAGATGCAGAAAATTCTGGCGTTTGATTGCAAATGTGGAGGGAGTCGAAAAGAGAACACAGAAGGCTGTTGTATAAAACACCTGTCTCCGGATTACATCTTCAAACTAAGGGCAACCATTATCTCTACTTGCACACTCATCTTCTGCACATCTATCACTCCAGTGTTTAATTGCTAAATTGTAATTATTTCGCCACTATGGCCTATTTATTGCCTTACCTCCCTAATCTTACTACATTTGCACACACTGTATATAGATTTTTCTATTGTGTTGTTGTCTGTACATTTGTTTATCCCATGTGTAACTCTGTGTTGTTTTTGTCACACTGCTTTGCTTTATCTTGGCCAGGTCGCAGTTGTAAATGAGAACTTGTTCTCAACTGGCCTACCTGGTTAAATAAAGGTGAAATAAAAAATAATAAAAAATAAAAAAACACGGCATCCGTGACAGAGAGGGAGAAGTAATGTTTGGCATGCAGATGCCGTTTGGACGTTTCACCGTAAAACGTGAAGAATTGTCATACACGATTGACAGTGATGATGACATCATTTGAAATGAGGTATGCCTAACTTGGTGTTTGAGGTTTTTAAAAATATTAAATGTTCTTGAGACTGTGTGGGCATAGGCAGACGTTGCAATTGGACGATGCATTTTAGGCACATTCTATAATTATATTCAGTAGGCTACATCTGTCGGGGGGAATGCAAATGTCCCGCAAAATCGTCCTGTTGTCCCGCGTTTGGGCATTTTAAATGTGGCCACGCTTGAGGGGAGGAGTGTGGAGGGGAGCTAAGTAAAGAAATGCTGATACATTTACAAGCTCGTTAAGAGGGCCAGGTTCAGCATCTCTCTCTCTCTCTCTCTCTCTCTCTCTCTCTCTCTCTCTCTCTCTCTCTCTCTCTCTCTCTCTCTCTCTCTCTCTCTCTCTCTCTCTCTCTCTCTCTCTCTCTCTCTCTCTCTCTCTCTCTCTCTCTCTCTCTCTCTCTCTCTCTCTCTCTCTCTCTCTCTCTCTCTCTCTCTCTCTCCAGTCAGATATCACTCTGAGGCTGTCTCCCACACGGCCAATATCACAGTCTATACTGGGTTCAGCCATAGGGCATGGAGAGAGCCAAGGAGGAAGGGTTGAAGTGAGGGAGAGAGGCAGAGGAGGAGGTGAGTGGGAGAGAAGAGGAAGAGAGGGAGTAGGGGAGAAAGGAGGGGGGGAGTTGGAAAGAGGAGGAGGGATTGAGAGATTGAAAGGCGGGTTCTTAGGTGGCTGGAGCCTGTTTTAACACTTAGGATTCCTATCTAGGAGAGAGTCAGTGTGTTGCAGTGGGGTGTAAGCGTCTGCCCTAGGAAGCAGTCCCTAGCCTTGTGTCTGCAGACTGAGCCCAAAACACACACGCACACACGCACACACACACACACACACACACACACACACACACACACACACACACACACACACACACACACACACACACACACACACACACACACACACACACACACACACACACACACACACACACACCCTGCCTGTAAGAGAGAAAGCCCAGTGATGTGTGTGTGACTGCTTGCCTGTCTGTCAGCCACCACCTTGACTTCATAAAGCAATAAACCAGGTGCTGAAGCCCTCTCTCTTTCTCACACCAATCTAACACTGAGGGGAGAGAGAGAGTGTCGGTGTGCAAAATGCATTAAGACAGAGGATCGATCAAAGTTTAGACTATAAGAGAGCTATGTGGGGACGGCCAAGAATCGAAGGGCTGCGTTTCTGGTCAGATTCAGAGGTTGTGTGTGTGAGTGTTAGCAGAGATCGGTTTATTAGGTTTATATAACCCTCAGGAGGGTCAGTCGATGTGGTGCGTGCGTGTTCACGTCCGCGTGTTCATGTGTGTTTGTGTATATTATCTGTGAGTGTATGTGTTGCTATGACCGTGTAGCTCTGACGCATGATTCATGTGTGGTTAGCTCCAGCCTGCCCTCTCTCTGTCCTCCTGGTGGCCTCTCTCTCTATTTCTTTCTATCTATCTTATCTCTCTCTCCCTCTCTCTCTCTCTCTCTCTCTCTCTCTCTCTCTCTCTCTCTCTCTCTCTCTCCTCCCTCTCTCTCTCTTTCTCTCTCTCGCTCTCTCTCTCTCTCTCTTTCTCTCTCTATCTCGCCCCCCGCTCGACCTTCTTTCTCTGCATCTCACTCTCTCTCTCTCTCTCTCTTTCTCTGCATCTCAGTTTTCTCAACTTTCCTGCCTCTCATTTTCAACCTTCATCACTCTCTTTCTTTTCAACAGCCTCTCTCTCTTTCATTTCCCCTCTTTCTCTGGTCTCTCTCTCACACACACTCACGAACGCACGCACGCACCCACACACGTGCATGTGTTCACCTCCTGTTATTTTAACATTAGGTCAATTATGTTAGATTTGCCAGACAGACAGATAGAAAGAGAGACAGACAGAGAGACAATGCAGTACATAGACAGGGAGACAGATAGAAAGAGAGACAGACAGAGAGACAACGCAGTACATAGACAGTCAGACAGATAGAAAGAGAGACAGACAGGGAGACAATGCAGTACATAGACAGGCAGACAGATAGAAAGAGAGACAGACATGGAGACAATGCAGTACATAGACAGGCAGACAGATAGAAAGAGAGACAGACAGGGAGACAATGCAGTACATAGACAGGCAGACAGATAGAAAGAGAGACAGACATGGAGACAATGCAGTACATAGACAGGTAGACAGATAGAAAGAGAGACAGACAGGGAGACAATGCAGTACATAGACAGGCAGACAGATAGAAAGAGAGACAGACAGGGAGACAATGCAGTACATAGACAGGCAGACAGATAGAAAGAGAGACAGACATGGAGACAATGCAGTACATAGACAGTCAGACAGATAGAAAGAGAGACAGACAGGGAGACAATGCAGTACATAGACAGGCAGACAGATAGAAAGAGAGACAGACATTGAGACAACGCAGTACATAGACAGGCAGACAGATAGAAAGAGAGACAGACAGGGAGACAATGCAGTACATAGACAGGCAGACAGATAGAAAGAGAGACAGACATGGAGACAATGCAGTACATAGACAGGCAGACAGATAGAAAGAGAGACAGACAGGGAGACAACGCAGTACATAGACAGGCAGACAGATAGAAATAGAGACAGACATGGAGACAATGCAGTACATAGACAGACAGACATATAGAAAGAGAGACAGACAGGGAGACAATGCAGTACATAGACAGACAGACATATAGAAAAAGAGACAGACAGGGAGACAATGCAGTACATAGACAGGCAGACAGATAGAAAGAGAGACAGACAGGGAGACAATGCAGTACATAGACAGGCAGACAGATAGAAAGAGAGACAGACAGGGAGACAATGCAGTACATAGACAGGCAGACAGATAGAAAGAGAGACAGACATGGAGACAATGCAGTACATAGACAGTCAGACAGATAGAAAGAGAGACAGACATGGAGACAATGCAGTACATAGACAGACAGACAGATAGAAAGAGAGACAGACAGGGAGACAATGCAGTACATAGACAGGCAGACAGATAGAAAGAGAGACAGACATGGAGACAATGCAGTACATAGACAGACAGACATATAGAAAGAGAGACAGACATGGAGACAATGCAGTACATAGACAGACAGACAGATAGAAAGAGAGACAGACAGGGAGACAATGCAGTACATAGACAGACAGACATATAGAAAGAGAGACAGACAGGGAGACAATGCAGTACATAGACAGTCAGACAGATAGAAAGAGAGACAGACAGGGAGACAATGCAGTACATAGACAGTCAGACAGATAGAAAGAGAGACAGACATGGAGACAATGCAGTACATAGACAGTCAGACAGATAGAAAGAGAGACAGACAGGGAGACAATGCAGTACATAGACAGGCAGACAGATAGAAAGAGAGACAGACAGGGAGACAATGCAGTACATAGACAGGCAGACAGATAGAAAGAGAGACAGACATGGGGACAATGCAGTACATAGACAGTCAGACAGATATAAAGAGAGACAGACAGGGAGACAATGCAGTACATAGACAGACAGACATATAGAAAGAGAGACAGACAGGGAGACAACGCAGTACATAGACAGGCAGGCCGTTAGATGTTCATAGCCCGGTGCGGGTTATTCCACCTCCCCGCACTGGTAGGGCTAGATTGGGCATTGAGCCAAATGTCATGAAGCCGGCCCTACATATCTGGCCACCAGTACGTCTCCTCGGGCCGGCTTACATGGCACCAGCCTTACGCATGGTGTCCCCGGTTCGCCTACATAGCCCGGTGCGGGTTATTCCACCTCCCCGCACTGGTCGGGCGACGGGGAGCATTCAACCAGGTAAGGTTGGGCAGGCTCAGTGCTCAAGGGAGCCAGTACGCCTGCACGGTCCGGTATATCCGGCGCCACCTTCCCGCCCCAGCCCAGTACCTCCAGTTCCAGCACCCCGCACTCGCCTTATGGTGCGTGGCCCCAGCCCAGTACCACCAGTGCCTACACCACGCACCAGGCTTCCAGTGCGTCTCCAGAGCCCTGTTCCTCCTCCACGCACTCTCCCTGTGGTGTGTGTATCCAGCCTAGTGCCTCCAGTTCCGGCACCACGCACCAAGCCTCATGTGCGTCCTCAGAGCCCTGTACGCACTGTTCCTTCTCCCCGCACTCGCCCTGAGGTGCGTGACCTCAGCCCGGTACCACCAGTGCCGGCACCACGCACCAGGTCTACTGTGCGCCTCAGCGGGTCAGAGTCGGCCGTCTGTCCAACGCCGCCTGTAATGCGCGTCTGCCCAGCGCCGTCTAAGCCATCTGTCTGCCCAGCGCCGTCTGAGCCATCTGTCTGCCCAGCGCCGTCTGAGCCATCTGTCTGCCCAGCGCCGTCTGAGCCATCTGTCTGTCCAGCGCCGTCTGAGCCATCTGTCTGCCCAGCGCCGTCTGAGCCATCTGTCTGCCCAGCGCCGTCTGAGCCATCCGTCTGCCCAACGCCGTCTGAGCCATCCGTCTGCCCAGCGCCTTCTGAGCCATCCGTCTGCCCAGCGCCTTCTGAGCCATCCGTCTGCCACGAGCCATTAGAGCCGCCCGTCTGTCCCGAGCCATTAGAGCCGTCCGTCAGTCAGGAGCCGCTAGAGCCGTCCGTCAGTCAGGAGCTGCCAGAGCTGCCAGCCAGTCAGGAGCTGCCAGAGCCGCCAGCCAGTCAGGAGCTGCCAGAGCCGCCAGCCAGTCAGGAGCTGCCAGAGCCGCCAGCCAGTCAGGAGCTGCCAGAGCCGCCAGCCAGTCAGGAGCTGCCAGAGCCGCCAGCCAGTCAGGAGCTGCCAGAGCCGCCAGCCAGTCAGGAGCTGCCAGAGCCGCCAGCCAGTCAGGAGCTGCCAGAACCGCCAGCCAGTCATGAGCTGCCCTCCAGTCATGAGCTGCCCTCCAGTCATGAGCTGCCCTCCAGTCATGAGCTGCCCTCCAGTCATGAGCTGCCCTTCAGTCATGAGCTGCCCTACAGTCATGAGCTGCCCTACAGTCATGAGCTGCCCTACAGTCATGAGCTGCCCTACAGTCATGAGCTGCCACCCAGTCATGAGCTGCCACCCAGTCATGAGCTGCCACCCAGTCCGGAGCTGCCATTAGTACAGAGTTGTCCCTCTGTCCTAAGCTACCTCTCTGTCCTGAGCTACCTCTCTGTCCTGAGCTACCTCTCTGTCCTGAGCTACCTCTCTGTCCTGAGCTACCTCTCTGTCCTGAGCTGTCTCCTCTATGTAGGAGGGGCCTTAGTGAAGGTTCCTGGACCATGGTCGGGGGCGAGGGTCGCCACTCAAAGGACGCGAAGGAGAGGGACAAAGACAGTGGTGGAGTGGTGTCCTCGTCCACCGCCGGAGCCGCCACCGCGGACAGATGCCCACCCAGACCCTCCCCTTGAGTTGTAGGGGTGCGCCCGGAGTTCGCACCTTGAGGGGGGGGTTCTGTCACGTTCCTGACCTGTTTTCTGTTGTTTGGTATGTGTTTAATTGGTCAGGGCGTGAGTTTGGGTGGGTAGTCTATGTTATGTGTTTTCTATGTTGGGTTAATGGGTTGCCTGGTATGGCTCTCAATTAGAGGCAGGTGTTTGGCGTTTCCTCTGATTGAGAGTCATATTAAGGTAGGTTGTTTCACATTGATTGTTGTGGGTGGTTGTCTCCTGTGTCTGTGTCTATGTACGTTGCGCCACACGGGACTGTTTCGGTTTGTTTGTTCGTTCGTTCGGTTTATGTAGTCTGTTCCTGTTTCATGCGTTCTTCGTGTCATGTAAGTTCCTATGTTCAGGTGCGTCTACGTCGTTTGTTGTTTTGTAGTTTGTTAAAGTGTATTTCGTTTCGTCTTTGTCTTGTTAAATAAATCATTATGAATTCACACCCCGCTGCACTTTGGTCCAATCCTTGCTACTCCTCTTCGGATGAAGAGAAGGAGGAGGCCCGTTACACCACCTGAATAAGTGGAAACTCAAAACACATTAGCTAGATTACAAACTATAAATATAATACCTGCTGCTAGTAGCCATGTATTAATCTAAAAGTAAAAATGTTTTTGCAGTTGTAGCCTACCGCCCAATGAGGCCTATGCACTCGCAGTGGCTAATGCGCATTTCGCGTTCTCCGTATCTCAGAGCCATATCAAATAGCCTATCGCGTTTGTAAAGAAGAGTTGAGAAAGAACAAGTATACCTAAACAAAGCTGAGAACCTCCTCTTTCCAACTGTGTCAACAGGATAACTCTGTTTTTCCCCACAATTGGATTTGAACATGTTATACAATCAGAACACTTTATTTTCTCCCCGGAGCAGTTTTTTGCCACCGGGAAAGGAGAGAGTGGCTTGCTCGACATAGCAGCAGGCCCCAGCAAAACAGGTACAGGGGCAGGCAGACACTTTCCTTATAGGAATCATGAGGATAATAGACTTTACTGTTTGATCAAATCATGGTTTTAGCCGTGAGGTATTTGTATTTATTATGGATCTGCATTAACTGCTGCCAAGGCATCAGCTACTCTTCCTGGGTCCAGCAAAATTAAGGCAGTTATCCAATTTTCAAAACATTACAATACATTCACATGGCTCCCGAGTGGCGCAGCGGTCTAAGACACTGCATCTCAGTGCTAGAGGCATCACTACAGACCCTGGTTTGATTCTAGGCTGTATCACAAACGGTCGTGATTAGGAGTCCCATAGGGCGGCGCACAATTGTCCCAGCGTCGTCCGGGTTAGGGTTGGGCCGGGGTAGGCCGTCATTGTAAATAAGAATTTGCTCTTAACTGACTTGACCAGGTTAAATAAAGGTTAAATATTTTTTTAAATAAATAAATAAAAATAAAACAGATTTCACAACCCAGTAAGTGTGTGCCCTCAGGCCCCTACTCTACTACCACATATCTACAACACAAAATCCATGTGTACGTGTGTATATAGTGCGCATGTTATTGTGTGTTTGTATGCATGTGTCTGTGTGTCACGTCTACTCTCGCTTCCCCTCTCTGGTGCTCGTTGTCACCAGTTTGTTCATTATTACGCACACCTGCCACCATCGTTACGCGCACCTGCACCGCATGAGACTCACCTGGACTCCATCACCTTCCCCTGTATCTGTCACTCCCTTCGGTTCTTTCCCCAGGCGTTATTGTTTCTGTTTATATGGTTCATATCTGTACGCTACTCGTGTGTCTTGTTTTGTTCCATGCTCGTTTATTTATTCAATTCACTCCCTGTACTTGCTTCCCGATTATTAGTGTACACGTTACACTGTGCCTATGTTTGTGTTGCTTTTACTGCTCGCATGAGTTACTTGATGTGGAATAGAGTTCCATGTAGTCATGGCTCTATGTAGTAATGTGCGCCTCCCATAGTCTGTTCTGGACTTGGGGACTGTGAAGAGACCTCTGGTGGCATGTCTTGTAGGGTATGCATGGGTGTCTGAGCTGTGTGCCAGTAGTTCAGACAGACAGCTCGGTGCATTCAACATGTCAATACTCACAAATACAAGTAGTGATGAAGTCAATCTCTCCTCCACTTTGAGCCATGAGAGATTGACATGCATATTATTAATGTTAGCTCTCTGTGTACATCCAAGAGCCAGCCGTGCTGCCCTGTTCTGAGCCAATTGCAATTTTCCTAAGTCCCTCTTTGTGGCACCTGACCACACGACTGAACAGTAGTCCAGATGTGACAAAACTGTTGATAGTGCTGTTAAGAAGGCAGAGCAGCGCTTTATTATGGACAGACTTCTCCCCATCTTAGCTACTGTTGTATCAATATGTTTTGACCATGACAGTTTACAATCCAGGGTTACTCTAAGCAGTTTAGTCACATCAACTTGCTGGATTTCCACATGATTCATTACAATATTTAGTTGAGGTTTAGGGTTTACTGAATGATTTGTCCCAAATAAAATTGTTTTAGTTTTTTGAAATATTTAGGACTAACTTATTCCTTGCCACCCATTCTGAAACTAACTGCAGGTCTTTGTTAAGAGTTGCAGTCATTTCAGTCGCTGTAGTAGCTGATGTATATAGTGTTGAGTCATCTGCATACATAGACACACTGGCTTTACTCAAGGCATGTCGTTAGTAAAGACTGAAAAATGTTAGGGGCCTAGACAGCTGCCCTGAGGAATTCCTAATTCTACCTGGATGTTGGATAGGCTAACATTAAAGAACACGCTTTGTGTTCTGTTAGACAGGTAACTCTTTAACCACAATATAGCAGGGGGTGTAAAGCCATAACACGTTTTTTCCAGCAGCAGACTATGATCGATAATGTCAAAAGACTCACTGAAGTCTAACAAAACAGCTTGCACAATCTTTTTATCATAAATTTTTCTCAGCCAATCGTCAGTCATTTGTGTAAGTGCTGTGCTTGTTGAATGTCCTTCCCTATAAGCGTGCTGAAAGTCTGTTTGTTTACTGTAAAATAGCATTGTATCTGGTCAAACACACATTTTTCCAAAAGCTTGGATGTAGGATTGGTAACAGGTTGATTAAGGATTGGTAACAGGTTGATTGATAAGCTATTTGAGCCAGTAAAAGGGACTTTACCATTCTTAGTTTATAGTAGGCTTAAATTGAAGATATGGCAAATAGGAGTGGCAATATCATCTGCTGTTATCCTCAGTAATTTTCCATCCAAGTTGTCAGACCCCGGTGGCTTGTCATTGTTGATAGACAACAATAATTTTTTCACCTCATCCACGCTCACTTTACGGAATTCAAAATTGCTTGTCTTTCATAATTTGGTCAGATATTCTTGGATGTGTAGTGTCAGCGTTTGTTGCTGGCATGTCATGCTTAAGTTTGCTAATCTTGCCAATGAAAAAATCATTAAAGTAATTGCCATCTGATTCAATGAAGGATTTGTATGCCTTTTTACCCCAAATTTAATTTAAGGTACTCCAAAGCTTTTTACAATCATTCTTTGTCATTTATCTTTGTTTCCTAGTGTAGTTTCTTCTTCTTTTATTCCGTTTAGTCACATGATTTCTCAATTTGCAGTACGTTTGCCAATCGGTTGTGCAGTTAGACTTATTTACCAATTATTTTGCCTCATCCCTCTCAGCCATACAATTTTTCAATTCCTCATCAATCCGTGGGGATTTAACCGTTTCTAATGTAATTTTCTTAATGGGTGCATGATTATTAGTAACTGGGATAAGCAATTTAATAAATGTGTCAAGTGGAGCATCTGGTTGCTTCTCATTACACACCATGGACCAACAAATATTCTTTACATCAACAACATAGGAATCACTGCAAAACTTATTATTTTACCTTCATTTAACTAGGCAAGTCAGTGAAGAACAAATTCCTATTTTTAATGACAGCCTAGGAACAGTGGGTTAATGTCACGCCCTGACCATAGAGAGCTGTTTATTCTATATGTTGGTTGGGGCGTGACAATGACTAGGGTGGGTTATCTAGGTGATTAATTATCTATGTTGGCCTGGCATGGTTCCCAATCAGAGGCAGCTGTTTATCGTTGTCTCTGATTGGGGATCATATTTAGGCAGCCATTTCCCCATTGTGCTTTGTGGGATCTTGTCTATGTATAGTTGCCTGCGAGCACTATAGTAGCTGCACGTTTCGTTTTGCGATTTATTGTTTTCTTTGAGTTTCTCTTCAAAATAAAGAGGATGGAACCATACCACGCTGCATTTTGGTCCACTCATTATAATTCATTTAAAACTGCCTTGTTCAGGGACAGAATGACAGATTTTTACCTTGTCAGCTCAGGGATTTGATCTTGCAACCTTTCGGTTACTAGTCCAACACTCTAACCACTAGGCTACCTGCCACCCCCGATGATGACCTCTTATACTCTATATTAGGCCCAGCCTTTGGAACTTTGGTTTTCCTAGATATGGCTACTATATTGTGATCACGTGTAATGTAAAATGTGCAGCTCGCACCAATGCGAACTATACATTTTTTTACTTGCACAGCCAAGCCAAAGGGTTGCAAGATAAAACTAAAGGGTAGCAGTCTGGAGCCCTGCGATCACAAAAAAAACTGTTTTTTCAGGCCCTTCTTGTAGTTGTATAGTACTGTCTGTGCTTTTGCCCAAGAAAGCCTGGAGGATGCCTGTCCTAGGCTCCTAGCACCTCTCTGCAGTGTTTATATTAGTTTTCACACTGTCACCAGCCTGTTGTTGTTGTTGTGGTTCAGGTGGTGTTGAGATGATAAGGTTGTGTCTCTGAGGCTAAGCTAATATCTATTTTAAACACAGGTGAATCATCTTTGTCCTGTTTTGACGGAGTGTGTGTGTGTTACCTTCTATTCCATCTCACCCTCCAGGCTTATCGCGGTACACAGCTGGGGGTAAGGTGACTAGCTAGTAGCTAGCTTTTCTTTGAGCCTGTAGAGGGCCGTGGTATTATTGTTCAGAAGCTCGGTCGTGAACCTAGCCATTGTGTCACATCAAACGGAATAAACACACAGATAATCTGGGTAATGTGCTGTTTATGTGGATCACTGACTGACATTCACCTCGCTGTGTGTGTGGGTGTGTGTGTGTGTGTGTGTGTGTGTGTGTGTGTGTGTGTGTGTGTGTGTGTGTGTGTGTGTGTGTGTGTGTGTGTGTGTGTGTGTGTGTGTGTATCACACAGCCTGTGAGCATAACAACTTTTAAGGTCCTATAAAACCCCCCCCCCCAAAAATGCCTGTTTCCATTTTCCCCCAAATTCCGTTTTCTCCGCTTAGTTTTTCCAGGTTTCCGTTTTTCCCCTGTTTTTTTTTTCAGGTTTTCGCTCTCAACATCACACTTAATAGAAAAACAAAAAAAATGGATGTCGTAAGTGATGTTTAAACCACATCAGGAGAACATTTTTGAGTTCAAGGAAAAATTGTACGAATTTTCGATTTTGAGGTGTTGCAAATGAAACATGAAATCACCCACAATTGAAATCCTGCGTGCATAACTTGCTTTCCTGTGATCGTGGCCCAGGCCAGTCATTTTCTAATTCGGGCCAGTAGTTTTCACTTGGTGCTGGCCCGCTGTGCCACTGGTAAATCTATCTGAATGTCAAGCCCTGCAGTGTAGTTACGCTTTAATGCAAGTGTGCACCAGGAAGAGACAGTTGTTTGGTTAAGCAGTGCTGCTGTAGCGCTCATGTGATTGCAGAGTCTGCAAAACAAATGGACACTGGATTGATTGATGCAAATGATAAACTGATATCATTCTGCCAGGTAGGCGTAGGCTACTTTCTAGTTAACATTTAATTATTTGGGGTTTTTGGGAAAGTCTTTCCATCTCTACCAGAAGAAGGTCATCATTAGCATCGTCGCTAACGGCTACACAAGGTGTACGCACCGCACACACACAGTACACACAGACAGGGGCATTCCTGTGCTATTTCAGGAAGTCGAATGACAATACGAATCACTGATGCATTTTGTTAAGGTCTTAGGATTCACTTTGGCAAATGAATGCATTTTCTAATAAGTTCAATAGATTTAGTTGATTTCCTACTAAGTTAAAATCCTCGTGGCGTTGTTTACAGATTTTGTTAGGGCCCTACAACTTGAATACATCACACACAGTGGTTGGTCCACCACAAAGCTACAAAGCTACAGCGCTACAGAACAGTAGATCTTCTCTCCTCTTATTGGATCCTTTCCTCAGACAGAGAGACAGACAGGCAGGCAGGCAGGCAGACAGACAGACAGACAGTAGGATCTCTGGCGCCTGTTGGGTTGACATGACAGTCATGCTTTTGTCTGTTATTACCACACACACACACTTTTGTCCTCTGCTCTCTCTCAGTTAATTAGGCTGAAAATTGGAGGGATTTACGCTTATCCAGACTCCCAAACTTTTTTTATTCGTTATTCATCCTAGAGGGTTAGGGTTAGTTAAGTTGATCACATTACCCTGATTTACAGCATAGCACTGTACTGGGAGGAACACCTTCAGCACGCAAACTCACACACACACACACACACACACACACACACACACACACACACACACACACACACACACACACACACACTAGTTACAAGTTGGCCTTTTCACCATAACAACATTAACCTTAGCATCCAATTTTATTTAACAAGGTTAATCAAGAGAGACCTGGACCAAGACAGCACCATCAACACATCCGTGTCAGACAAATAGACACATGACATCAGTTAGACAAAAATGACATCAATTCAGTCAGCAGAACGTCAGTAAAGAACATGTACACAGCACAAGCCAGAAACCCCCCAGAGTGCCATACATCAATAATCAGAGCTTGAAATAAATAACTGCATGCCTCAACAACACAGGAACAGAAAAGCACACCAAATGAAGGGGGGGGGGGGGTCCTTATTCAAATTCTATGCGACTGTCAGAGTGTTGGGCCAGTAACCAAAAGGTTGCTAGATCGAATCCCCGAGCTGACAAGGTGAAAATCTGTCCTTCTGCCCCTGAACAAGGCAGTTAACACACTGTTCCTAGGCCGTCATTGTAAATAAGAATTGGTTCTTAACTGACTTGCCTAGTTAAATAAAGGTTAAATAAACAAAATGAAACAAAATGAATCCACATACAGAAACAGAGCTCCCTCTCAGTCTTTAAATAGAGAAGGAGAATCCAGCATGTCAAATTGAACAGTGTGAATCGCAGCCTTGAGTTCCTAAAGGAGGACCATTGAGGGTTCTAGTGGCTGTAGTATTTCTTGGTTGCTGAAGTTAATATCCTCCTGAACGAGGGAACCAGCGAGAGGCCAGGCCGTCCAGGCGCTAAAGGTATCATTGCGATGATGAATGCAGTGCTACACACCCACATCAGCTAGCGTTTCATCTGAGTCATTGTAGGAATAAAGCCATATAAACTTCAAACAACTTTCTTTCATCTGCAGTTAGACGGAGAGAGCGAGAGAGACTCACAGATGTTCAACACCCCCACACCCTCCTCGGCTCCAGTCGTTCCCTGTTCTGTTCTGAACATCTCAAACCTCCTACTAGCCAGTCTTGGGTCTATATCTCACTCTAAGCTCTCCCCATCCTTCATAGCTGGAACGTGTGTGTGTGTGTGTGTGTCGCACTCTTCATCACACCATGTGTGTGTGTGTGTAGTAGAGGTCGACCGATTATGATTTTTCTACGCCGATACCGATTATTGGAGGACCATAAAAAGCCGATACCGATTAATCGGACGATTTTTATATACAGTATATATTTGTAATAATGACAATTACAACAATACTGAATGAACACTTTTATTTTAGATTAATATAATCATTTTAGTCTCAAATTTGTATTTATTTATCTAGGCAAGTCAGTTAAGAACAAATCCTTATTTTCAATGACAGCCTAGGAACAGTGGGTTAACTGCCTTGTTCAGGGGAATGACCAATATTTACCTTGTCAGCTCGGGGATTTGATCTTGCAGCCTTTCGTTTACTAGCCCAATACTCTAACCACTAGGCTACCTGCCTCCCCATAAATAATGAAACATGTTCAATTTGGTTTAAATAATGCAAAAACACAGTGTTGGAGAAGAAAGTTAAAGTGCAATATGTGCCGTGTAGAAAAGCTAACGTTTAAGTTCCTTCCTCAGAACATGAGAACATATGAAAGCTGGTGGTTCCTTTTAACATGAGTCTTCAATATTCCCAGCTAAGAAGTTTTAGGTTGTAGTTATTATAGGAATTATAGGACTATTTCTCTCTATACCATTTGTATTTCATATACCTTTGACTATTGGATGTTCTTATAGGCACTATAGTATTGCCAGCCTAATCTCAGTAGTTGATAGGCTTGAAGTCATAAACAGCGCTATGCTTCAAGCATTACGAAGAGCTGCTGGCAAACGCAGTAAAGTGCTGTTTGAATGAATGCTTACGAGCCTGGTGCTGCCTACCACCACTCAGTCAGACTGCTCTATCAAATATCAAATCATAGATTTAATTATAATATAATAAACACACAGAAATATGAGCCTTAGGTCAAAAAAAATATGGTCAAATCCACAAACTATCATTTCGAAAACAAAACGTATATTCTTTCAGTGAAATACGGAACCGTTCCTTATTTTATCGAACGGGTGGCATCCCTAAGTCTAGATTTTGCTGTTACATTTCACAACCTTCAATGTTATGTCATAATTATGTAAAATTCTGGCAAGTTAATTACGGTCTTTGTTAGAAAGAAATGGTCTTCACACGGTTCGCAACGAGCCAGGCGGCCCAAACTGCTGCATATACCCTGACTCTGCTTGCACTGAACGCAAGAGAAGTGACACAATTTCCCTAGGTAATATTGCCTGCTAACATGAATTTCTTTTAACTAAATATGCAGGTTTAAAAAATATACTTGTGTATTGATTTTAAGAAAGGCATTGATGTTTATGGTTAGGTAAATTGGTGCAACGATTGTGATTTTTTTTCGCAAATGTGCTTGTGTTAAATCATCACCCATTTGGCGAAGTAGGCTGTGATTCGATGATAAATTAACAGGTATCACATTGATTATATGCAACGCAGGACAAGCTAGTTAAACTAGTAATATCATCAACCCTGTGTAGTTAACTAGTGATTATGTTAAGATTGATTGTTTTTTATAAGATAAGTTTAATGCTAGCTAGCAACTTACCTTGGCTCCTTGCTGCACTCGTGTAACAGGTGGTCAACCTGCCACGCAGTCTCCTCGTGGATTGCAGTGTAATCGGCCACAATCGGCGTCCAAAAAATGCCGATTACCGATTGTCATGAAAACTTGAAATCGGCCCTAATTAATCGGCCATGCCGGTCGACCTCTAGTGTGTAGCTCTCTGCAACTCTGTTCTACTCCCCCCAGTCTCTTCCCACGGCCTCCGCCCCCCTGAACCGGGTCCCATTTTCCCTCCATAAAAGAAACTCTAAATGTTTGTGTCTCAAAAGCTGCGCTAGAGATTACCTTTCCATCAGGAGAAGAATGAAGTGTGAAAAGCAATCCGACTTCCAACCCCACTGCCATACAGAAGTTTGGAAGAATGCAATTATGCCAATGACAGATCATTTCTGGCCTTATCCCTTACCCCTATGGATCGCAGTTTACTGTTTCTATTGCTTTTGATTATGTCATTCTCTGTCGGTCGTGGAGATGGAGAGAGAGACCGTGAGTGAAGCGATGGTGGACCGGTTCAAAGATTGAAAGGCCGCTTAATTTTCTGTGGCTTTCTCTCACTTTTTCTTTCCTTTTGTTTCACTCCCCCTCTCCCCCACTCGCTCTCTCTCTCTTTCTCTCTCCCGCTCTCTTTCTCTCTCTCTCTCTCTAGGTACTCTTCTAAAGGCTGGGTCCTGGACCAGACCAGCATCTTTGCTTTGGTCGATGCCTTTGTACAGAGGTGCAAAGACCTGCTGGAGGTGAGGTCTCTCTCACACTCACACACACACACACACACACACACATTAATCATGCGTCAGAGCTCCATGGTCATAACAACACATAAACTCACAAAAGATAGATACTAATCACAAACACTAATGAACACACACATACACAGTGGCAAGGTTAAAAGAAATGTAAATATTCACACACTGCCATCAACTTCATCTCACCTCTTCCGAATTCTCCACAATCACTTCCCCATTTGTGTCTCACACTCTAGAATACACCTTTTTCTGTGTTGCACTGTATTCTGTCTCACCATCACCATCACGCTCCTCTATTTGTCCTTCTCCTACCATGTCCCTGTCACACTGACTGTGCTCCCTCCCTCCCTCCCTCCCTCCCTCCCTCCCTCCCTCCCTCCCTCCCTGCCTATGCTGATACTGTCACACTGCTGTCACTATGCTGATCCATGTGCGTGTGCTCGCATGTGTGTACGTGCATGTTTGTGTGTCCCAACGCGGGTGCGTGTGTGATCTGTCTCCACCGGCCTCTGACCCTCTCCCCTCCCAGGTGTGTGACTGCCAGCAGCAGTTTGCCAGGCGGGAGGAGGGCGAGCAGATACCCCTGCCCTGCTTCGCCGGACGCCAGGGGGCGGAGGTGACCCGCAGCCTGCTGGAGATGGAGTCCACGTTCGGACGCAGCCTGATGATCCTCCAACACGTCCGCAAGGGCATCCTGGACGTAAAGAATACCTCCTGGCACGACGACTACAACAGGTACCGTCTGTGCGTCCGTCCGTCTGTCTGTCAGAACACCTGGCAAGACGGCTACAAGAAGTACCTTTGTCTGTCTGTCTGGACATCTATCTGTCTGTCTGTCCGTCCGTCCTGGCATGACGACTACAGCAGGCATGTCTGTCTGGAGTGGATGGACGTCATACTGCTGACCTGTCTGTCTGAATACTGGGTCGTGTTAATTTGGCACCAAACTGATGAAAATGGACTCTCCTAAATGCAAATTTACATTTTTCCGCTGCAAACCGTTTTTCTACAATGAATAGGACCCTATCAATGCTCTACGCTGACATTTTTTACAAGAAGCACATGTGTTCCTCAGTTGAATGAAATATTTGAGGTATTAATGATCAGAATTGCCACAATTACAAAATACAGGGGTTAGGAGCACCAGAAATATATTTTTTTTACGACTAAAATATAGCCTGCACTCATGTTTTTTCTTTCTGCCACCAAGTGTTTGGATACTATTGGTAAAGTTACCACAAGGATTATGATAACTATCATCTGTGTTTACCAGGTTGTAAGCTAGCCAGCAAATGCTGTAACATGACTGAACAAGGTTAGCGGCTCGCGAGGTGGTTTATAAATGTAATATGTAATATGGGTCCTAACATTTGAACGTTTGGGCTAGAAACAAGACATTTTCTCTGCAATAATGGTGCAACGGTCACGAATCTGCACTCAGTTTATTATCTGTGGCACTCAGAGGCTGCGGAATAGCAAAGTAATAATTACAACAATTATTATCTGGGTTATTTAGGAGCATATGGGACCAAAATGGTTGCACTGTTAAGTGTTATAGCAGTGTCTGTCAATAGAAGATATGTAGACATACTGCATGTCTGTTTATATACTGTTTCGATCTACTAGGATCCCTGTTTACTTTTTCTGTCTGTCTTGTACAGTTTACGTAGGCCTATACCAGGGTTTGCCCCAAAAAATAAAAAAATAAAAGCCGATAAATAAAATTTACTGGCCAATTGTCTGGGAGAAGGAAAAAAATCCCTTTGCGAAATAATGCTTTTTAGCCTATTCATTGATAGAAATACCAGTCAATGTAAATATATTTGACCGGTCATGCTTATCATTCTATAGGTTTCTTTGCATAATTTAGTGGTATTCCGTTAGTCGTTATGCGTCTTATCACACGCGCACAGCATACTGATACAGAGCCTATGTTTGGGCGGAAAATCTGTCAGACAGCGCGAGAGCTGCCGCTACAGCTCCTCAAACAGCTTGTCTGTTGCTCCTGCAGTGAAACGCGCTTTTATGAACCCAATCATTGTGCAACAATTCTAAATGCAATCGCGTGTTAAAAACTGTTTTGATGGCCACGATTAAAAAGAGCTACTATTTGTATTTCTTAACTGGTAATTGAAGTACGCTTCCCATTCGTTAGAGGTGTGCCGACATGGCCATACTCGAATCCGTAATCGTATCCGTAAATTGACAGTTGATAGTCGGATCGGATCAGATTGTGATGACAGACGCTGGAAGACCAGAAGCAAGTACAGGGAGTGAATATTTAATAAATAACAGACATAAAACAAAACACGGACAGCGTCTGGACCAGGGGAAACATAATGACATGAATGCTGACACAATCAAACTGAGGAACAGACAGATATAGAGGAGGCAATCAATAAAGTGATGGAGTCCAGGTGAGTCCAATGAAGCGCTGATGCGCGTAACGATGTTGACAGGTGTGCGTAATGATGGGCAGCATGGCGCCCTCGCGTGCCAGAGAGGCGGAGCGGGAGCAGGCGTGCCACAGATGATACTCGTGATCGAAAGAAGCTGTTTTCACATAACTAAGTAGATGTTGGCTAAATACATCCCTGCACATTCTCACTGCAAAAAAACTGCAGATTAGGAGCAGAGGGGCGTCTGTGTGTCCTTAACCTGCAGCGGGCAGCCAAGTTTGCTGTGACTTAGTCCGAATGCGCATCATCGTTTTATATTTCTCCCCTTGCGCCACTTGTTAGATATTATGCACATTGACAGCTTGATAGCAAACGTCCTCGCCATGTTATTTATCATAGTAGCATGCAGCATCAATCTAAATGACAGGACCAAAAATATGCAAGGAAAACTGATCGGGTGAAATTATGACGCTAGTAGACAGAGAAATACAGCTTCACTCTATCCAATCGGAGCAGCAGGATCAACGTACAGCCCGCCCTTCTCTTTACAGACAGCCAGTTTAGTTATTTAGATCACGTAGAACCTCGCACATGACTGACTAACATGAGAAGGATGTGTGCTGGCATCTGATTTGTATTTATTTTTGGATCACGGATAATTACAAATATTCCTCGGATCATAATCGAATCCAGAAAATTGCCCATATCCTTTACGATACTAGTTTTGTCTAACTACTCGCGAACACCCCTACCATTCGCCATTCAAGCGCACAGGCAACTAGGCAGGCTTTAGTGCATCACACACCACTTCTCCCCTCTTTCTAGTCACATGAAACCGCTAGCTTGACAACAGTGTTTTCCCGATAATTGCATAATGGAATGAGCATTCACACATAGCCTTGTGCACATTGCTGTGCTTATAATGTGAATAAGTAATAGTTTATCAACATTTTAAGCTAATTTGTTGCATCAGTTTTTTTAATGTACCCTAGGCTACTGGTTGTATGAATTTGTTATCTATCGTCCCACAACTGTCTGTTGTCGCACAGAACAACAAGCTGACCAATAGAATATGTTAACTTTTCTACTATGGGGGATAGTAGATTGACATCGTCTAGTGATATTGCTGTTGGTTACTCGTCTTGTTGGCTGATCAAAAGTACATGTGGACAGGTGTTCTAGCGTCTTCAAAGTGTACATTGGAATACAGTAAGAAGGACGTTGCATCCTGGAGTTGCATGTTCTGTGAAGATGATTTACCATAATCAAAGATGTTATTTCTGTCATTCTGAGCACCGTGGGTGGACGGTGGACGCCCTAATCAGGATACGCACCCAAAGCATATGGCTCCGGTGATTTTCTCAAATGTCCTTTCAATTAAAATGCTGCCGGTCAATTATCCATTTTCCTAAAGGAAACCCTGGCCTATACACGTATAGCTGTGTCTGTTTCCCACACACTAATTCCAAACTTGATGGTGTAGGAGTTGGATCAATGCTTGTCCAGACCCGGGACAGTACCCACCAACACCTCTCTGACACAGCATTAATACATCGTTGGTATGTGTCTGACTGTCTTTTAGATGAATGACCCGGGCTGCGGTGACTGCGTTGCGTCCCAAATGACGCCCTATGCCCTACATAGGGTGCACTACTTTTTGGCACGAAGCTCAAACGTGGTGCACTATATAGGGGATAGGGTGCCATTTGGGACGCACACCTATCCATGAGCGAAGAGACCCCTATGGGCCAGGCCTATACAGGGTTGTATAGCAACGCCCCTTCTTGTCATTCAGAGTTCTGGTGACAGCAGCCTATTGGACTCCTCATCTGAATAACATGATTAGGGAAGGGGGAGGTGGGAGGTGGGAGGTGGAAGGGAGTATGTGTGTGTGGATATGTGTGTGTGGATCCTCAGGGGACTATCCCCCCCCCCCCGCTGCCACCCCTCCACACCCCTGCGCCAGGTTAGTGGGGTTGTTGGAAGCAAGGGCTGGCCCGGGGGCTGGTGTGTGTTTGATGTGGATGATGGATGGGGGTCGCTGGAGGTCGTGGGGTCGTAATGTTGTTGCCAAGACAGCTGGGCTTGTGTCAGGGGCAGCTGTTTCATAGCCACTCAGCACATTACTATTGGTTCAATCAATACTAGCCTACACCCTGTGGTGTGGGTGTGTGTGTGTGTGTCTGGGTGTGTGTGTGTGTCGGGGTGTGTGTGTGTGTCGGGGTGTGTGTGTGTGTGTGTGTCTGGGTGTGTGTGTGTGTGTGTGTGTGTGTGTGTGTGTGTGTCGGGGTGTGTGTGTGTGTCGGGGTGTGTGTGTGTGTGTGTGTCGGGGTGTGTGTGTGTGTGTCGGGGTGTGTGTGTGTGTGTGTGTGTGAGAGAGTTTTCGCTTACATGTGTGAGAAACTGTTTGATCCATGTGTGGTGTGGGTCACCATTTCACCCAATCATCAATCATGTGTGTCTGTACATGTTTTAATGTGTGTGTGCTCGTGGGTGTGCGGTTTTGGTAGGTTCCGTGCGGGAGTGAAGGATCTGGAGGTGATGATGCAGAACCTGATCAGCACGGCGTTTGAGACGGTCAACACCGTGGAGGAGGGCGTTCAGCTGCTAGACGTCTTCCAGCACCTGTCTGCCCGCGAGGTACACCACACACACACACACACACACACACACACACACACACACACACACACACACACACACACACACACACACACACACACACACACACACACACACACACACACACCTGCATTCATATGCCAATTTACTTCCACACACACAACACTCCTTTCATTAACCACACAGTAAAACCATGTGCACTTTATATGATTGTACATCTTTTTGTTACGATACGGCTGGCCGGCACAGAAGCCTATTTCTTTCTCCTAAATGGACCATGCAGCATCGGGCCATTCTATCACTCTAATACTTGGGGAATAGCATTTTTCAACAATAGCAAGGCCTCTGTAGATTATTCATCCTCTGGTGCCTTTTAAAGCTTAGGGTGTGTGTGTGCATGAGTGGTAAAGGACTTTCTCACGCTCAAACTACTTTATGTACTATCTGGGAGCCATTTCATAACAGTGATAAACACTGTCGAGTAAATGCACTCTCTCTGCCCCTCTGTCTCTGTCTTTCTCTCCCTCCCTCCCTCCCTCGCTCTCTCCCTCCCTCTTTCTCTCTGTCTCTGTCTCTCTCTCTCTCTCTCTCTCTCTCTCTCTCTCTCTCCCTCCCTCTTTCTCTCTGTCTCTCTCTCTCCCTCCCTCCCTCGCTCTCTCCCTCCCTCTTTCTCTCTCTCTCTCTCTCTCTCTCTCTCTCTCTCTCTCTCTCTCTCTCTCTCTCTCTCTCTCTCTCTCTCTCTCTCTCTCTCTCTCTCTCTCTCTCTCTCTCTCTCTCTCTCTCTCCCTCCCTCTCCCTCTCCCTCTCCCTCTCTCTCTCTCTCTCTCTCTCTATCTCTCTCTCTCTCTCTCTCTCTCTCTCTCCCTCCCCCTCTCTCTCCAGGCCATCAAGAGGACCATAGACAGGAAGACGGTAGATGTCTATGGTCTTTTTAACAAGGAACTCAACCTGGTCAACAAGGAGCTGAGTAAAAAGGTGTTACACACCCCTGCCCACATGCCCCTCCACGCTGGACAGGCCCACTGGGCTAGAGCCCTGCGGCGACGCATAGAGAGACCCATGGAGGTGAGAGGAGGGGTAGGGCCAGAGGCTACACATGGTTACAGTCTACACCGTCATTGAGAAGGGGTGATCATTAAGATATTTGTTTTATTGAACTTCATTTGAACTTTGAGGCCATAGGTCAAACCTAGCTTTAGGCCTTTGGAGGGGAAAAGTGTCACATTCAATGAGAGTGAGGTTACATTGGAAGGACGACCTACTGTGTCGGTAAACCCACAGAGAAGAGGTACTGTAAAGGGGAGACAGGGGTTATAGCAGGCCAAAGTACTGTATAGGGGAGACAGGGGTTATAGCAGGCCAAAGTTCTGTATAGGGGAGACAGGGGTTATAGCAGGCCAAAGTACTGTATAGGGGAGACAGGGGTTATAGCAGGCCAAAGTACTGTATTGGGGAGACAGGGGTTAATGCAGGCCAAAGTACTGTATAGGGGAGACAGGGGTTATAGCAGGCCAAAGTACTGTATAGGGGAGACAGGGGTTATAGCAGGCCAAAGTACTGTATAGGGGAGACAGGGGTTATAGCAGGCCAAAGTTCTGTATAGGGGAGACAGGGGTTATAGCAGGCCAAAGTACTGTATAGGGGAGACAGGGGTTATAGCAGGCCAAAGTACTGTATAGGGGAGACAGGGGTTATAGCAGGCCAAAGTTCTGTATAGGGGAGACAGGGGTTATAGCAGGCCAAAGTACTGTATAGGGGAGACAGGGGTTATAGCAGGCCAAAGTACTGTATAGGGGAGACAGGGGTTATAGCAGGCCAAAGTTCTGTATAGGGGAGACAGGGGTTATAGCAGGCCAAAGTACTGTATAGGGGAGACAGGGGTTATAGCAGGCCAAAGTACTGTATAGGGGAGACAGGGGTTATAGCAGGCCAAAGTACTGTATAGGTGAGACAGGGGTTATAGCAGGCCAAAGTACTGTATAGGGGAGACAGGGGTTATAGCAGGCCAAAGTACTGTATTGGGGAGACAGGGGTTATAGCAGGCCAAAGTACTGTATTGGGGAGACAGGGGTTATAGCAGGCCAAAGTACTGTATTGGGGAGACAGGGGTTATAGCAGGCCAAAGTACTGTATTGGGGAGACAGGGGTTATAGCAGGCCAAAGCCATCCTCTGAAATATGGAGATGAACCTTAATGAAGCCAGGCTCCAGTTCTCTGTAGTACTCTATGGGGAGTTTTAGCCAGTTAGGGGTTGGAGCAGGCCTGGCGTCCCATCCAAAGGCCTATAATGGCAGGGGGCCAGTCCATTGAGTCCAGGGCCCAGATTCATAAAGCATCTCAGAGTAGGAGTCCTACCGATCTATGATCAGGTCCTCCCAGACTGTCCATGTAATCTTATTCATTATCTGAAAGGCCAAACTGATCCTAGATCAGATGGATAGGGGCCCAGACATGGCCTTGGCATCTGTGTGTTTTAAACACAGCTGTGTCTGCCTGGTCTCTTTGCTTACACAGAGTACATGGCTGGAAGGAACGGGTATCTGTAGAGATACATTAGGCACCATAGAACAAGGGGGAACATTCATGTGTAGAATTGGAATTGAATAAGCTCTCGGTTTTTTATCAAACATTTCTCCATCAAGTAAGTGGTAGTGAGTGTTCAAGGATACAGAATATACAACAGAAACACTTAGCAACACGCATCCTGTTAACGTTGGAGACCCTTCCTGTCCGTCTAAGGTCGGTTTTGATACAAGTTACTATCGGCCTTTCTTACCTCGTCTGTATGTCCCGTTGCTCCTTTTTTAAAACTCTTGTTGAATTACCCTGTGTGTGGTTTGAACCTCTCCCCTGCCGTAGGTGGTACAGTGTGCCCACTTCATGCCTCACATCGGCAGTGGAGAGGAGGTGCGTCTGTCGTACAGCCAGCTGGTCCAGACCCTGGATGAGTTGGTCCGGAGGGTCTTCTCTGAGTGGAGTCAGTCTCTGGACCGACAGAGTCTCAAGAGGCTGGACCAGCCACTCATGGTGCGCTGCAAGGAGAAACAGGGCATGCTGGACATCAACTTCGACAAGTGGGTTCATACCGGAGGACACACGCACACACACACACTTGGAAGATGGAGGAGACTGATTATGTTAGATGGAGGAGCCTGAGATTATCTTAGAGTTTTCGCAAACGCAGACAGGCGGTTAGAGGACGCGTCACAGCACACGCGGATATTCTCAGGCTCACGCGCCCTACTGACATAAAGACGCACACCGGGGACTCTCACGCCCCTCGACACAAACACCTTCTGTATCAGACCTCTGTTGTGATGCCGCGGCATCGGTCCTCTGCGAGACTGTGAACACTCCCTGTCCTTGGTTGTGTGTAGGAACATGCTGAAGATGTTCAATGAGATCCACTACTGGGAGCGCCTGCTGTTCGAGATCCCCCACTACGTCTCTGACGTCTACCAGAGGAGAGAGGAGCTCCGCAGCATGAGGGAGAGTGTGCTGCTGGTGGTACGAGACTACAACCGGTACAGACACACACACACACACATGCACGTAGACACACACACACACACGCGCAAGCACACACACACGTGCACGTAGATACACACACACATGCACGTAGACACACGCGCGCGCAAGCGCACACACGTGCACGTAGATACACACACACACACGTGCACGTAGATACATTACACACACATGCGCGGAGATACGCGCAGGCACGCACACACATAGATGTACGCAGACGCGTACGAACGCACACATGCATACATGCGCGTGCACACACACACACACTGGACCATGTCTGGGCCCCTATCCATTTGATCTAGGATCAGTTTGGCCTTTCAGATAATGAATAAGATTACATGGACAGTCTGGGAGGACCTGATCATAGATCGGTAGGACTCCTACTCTGAGATGCTTTATGAATCTGGGCCCTGGACTCAATGGACTGGCCCCCTGCCATTATAGGCCTTTGGATGGGACGCCAGGCCTGCTCCAACCCCTAACTGGCTAAAACTCCCCATAGAGTACTACAGAGAACTGGAGCCTGGCTTCATTAAGGTTCATCTCCATATTTCAGAGGATGGCTTTGGCCTGCTATAACCCCTGTCTCCCCAATACAGTACTTTGGCCTGCTATAACCCCTGTCTCCCCAATACAGTACTTTGGCCTGCTATAACCCCTGTCTCCCCTATACAGTACTTTGGCCTGCTATAACCCCTGTCTCCCCTATACACAGCATCCAGCCTAGTTGACACAGCATCCAGCCTAGTTGACACAGCATCCAGCCTAGTTGACACAGCATCCAGCCTAGTTGACACAGCATCCAGTCTAGTTGACACAACATCCAGCCTAGTTGACACAGCATCCAGCCTAGTTGACACAGCATCCAGCCTAGTTGACACAGCATCCAGCCTAGTTGACAGCATCCAGCCTAGTTGACACAGCATCCAGCCTAGTTGACACAGCATCCAGCCTAGTTGACAGCATCCAGGCTAGTTGACACAGCATCCAGCCTAGTTGACAGCATCCATCCTAGTTGACACAGCATCCAGCCTAGCTGACACAGCATCCAGCCTAGTTGACAGCATCCAGGCTAGTTGACACAGCATCCAGCCTAGTTGACAGCATCCAGGCTAGTTGACACAGCATCCAGCCTAGTTGACAGCATCCAGCCTAGTTGACACAGCATCCAGCCTAGCTGACACAGCATCCAGCCTAGTTGACAGCATCCAGGCTAGTTGACACAGCATCCAGCCTAGTTGACAACATCCAGCCTAGTTGACACAGCATCCAACCTAGTTGACACAGCATCCAGCCTAGTTGACAGCATCCAGGCTAGTTGACACAACATCCAGCCTAGTTGACAGCATCCAGCCTAGTTGACACAGCATCCAGCCTAGTTGACAGCATCCAGCCTAGTTGACACAGCATCCAGCCTAGTTGACACAGCATCCAGTCTAGTTGACAGCATCCAGGCTAGTTGACACAGCATCCAGCCTAGTTGACACAGCATCCAGCCTAGTTGACAGCATCCAGGCTAGTTGACACAGCATCCAGCCTAGTTGACACAGCATCCAGCCTAGTTGACACAGCATCCAGCCTAGTTGACACAGCATCCAGCCTAGTTGACACAGCATCCAGCCTAGTTGACACAGCATCCAGCCTAGTTGACACAGCATCCAGTCTAGTTGACACAACATCCAGCCTAGTTGACACAGCATCCAGCCTAGTTGACACAGCATCCAGCCTAGTTGACACAGCATCCAGCCTAGTTGACAGCATCCAGCCTAGTTGACACAGCATCCAGCCTAGCTGACACAGCATCCAGCCTAGTTGACAGCATCCAGGCTAGTTGACACAGCATCCAGCCTAGTTGACAGCATCCATCCTAGTTGACACAGCATCCAGCCTAGCTGACACAGCATCCAGCCTAGTTGACAGCATCCAGGCTAGTTGACACAGCATCCAGCCTAGTTGACAGCATCCAGGCTAGTTGACACAGCATCCAGGCTAGTTGACACAGCATCCAGCCTAGTTGACACAGCATCCAGCCTAGTTGACACAGCACCCAGCCTAGCTGACACAGCATCCAGCCTAGTTGACACAGCATCCAGCCTAGTTGACACAACATCCAGCCTAGTTGACACAGCATCCAGCCTAGTTGACACAGCATCCAGCCTAGTTGACACAGCATCCAACCTAGTTGACACAGCATCCAACCTAGTTGACACAGCATCCAGCCTAGCTGACACAGCCTCCAGCCTAGCTGACAGCATCCAGCCTAGTTGACAGCATCCAGCCTAGTTGACACAGCACCCAGCCTAGTTGACACAGCATCCAGCCTAGTTGACACAGCATCCAGCCTAGTTGACACAGCATCCAGCCTAGTTGACACAGCATCCAGCCTAGTTGACAGCATCCAGCCTAGTTGACACAGCATCCAGCCTAGCTGACACAGCATCCAGCCTAGTTGACAGCATCCAGCCTAGTTGACAGCATCCAGCCTAGTTGACACAGCATCCAGCCTAGTTGACACAGCATCCAGCCTAGTTGACACAGCATCCAACCTAGTTGACACAGCATCCAGTCTAGTTGACACAGCATCCAGCCTAGTTGACAGCATCCAGCCTAGTTGACACAGCATCCAGCCTAGTTGACACAGCATCCAGCCTAGTTGACACAGCATCCAGCCTAGTTGACACAGCATCCAGCCTAGTTGACACAGCATCCAGCCTAGTTGACACAGCATCCAACCTAGTTGACACAGCATCCAGCCTAGTTGACACAGCATCCAGCCTAGTTGACACAGCATCCAGCCTAGTTGACACAGCATCCAGCCTAGTTGACACAGCATCCAGCCTAGTTGACACAGCATCCAGCCTAGTTGACACAGCATCCAGCCTAGTTGATACAGCATCCAGCCTAGTTGACACAACATCCAGCCTAGTTGACACAACATCCAGCCTAGTTGACACAGCATCCAGCCTAGTTGACACAGCATCCAGCCTACTTGACACAGCATCCAGCCTAGCTGACACAGCATCCAACCTAGCTGACACAGCATCCAGCCTAGTTGACACAGCATCCAGCCTAGTTGACACAGCATCCAACCTAGTTGACACAGCATCCAACCTAGTTGACAGCATCCAGCCTAGTTGACACAGCATCCAGCCTAGTTGACACAGCATCCAGCCTAGTTGACACAGCATCCAGCCTAGTTGACACAGCATCCAGCCTAGTTGACACAGCATCCAACCTAGTTGACACAGCATCCAGCCTAGTTGACACAGCATCCAGCCTAGTTGACACAGCATCCAGCCTAGTTGACACAGCATCCAGCCTAGTTGACACAGCATCCAGCCTAGTTGACACAGCATCCAGCCTAGTTGACACAGCATCCAGCCTAGTTGACACAGCATCCAGCCTAGTTGACACAACATCCAGCCTAGTTGACACAACATCCAGCCTAGTTGACACAGCATCCAGCCTAGTTGACACAGCATCCAGCCTACTTGACACAGCATCCAGCCTAGCTGACACAGCATCCAACCTAGCTGACACAGCATCCAGCCTAGTTGACACAGCATCCAGCCTAGTTGACACAGCATCCAACCTAGTTGACACAGCATCCAACCTAGTTGACACAGCATCCAGCCTAGTTGACAGCATCCAGCCTAGTTGACACAACATCCAGCCTAGTTGACAGCATCCAGGCTAGTTGACACAGCATCCAGCCTAGTTGACAGCATCCAGCCTAGTTGACACAGCATCCAGCCTAGTTGACACAGCATCCAGCCTAGTTGACAGCATCCAGCCTAGTTGACACAACATCCAGCCTAGTTGACACAACATCCAGCCTAGTTGACAGCATCCAGCCTAGTTGACACAGCATCCAGCCTAGTTGACAGCATCCAGGCTAGTTGACACAGCATCCAGCCTAGTTGACACAGCATCCAGCCTAGTTGACACAGCATCCAGCCTAGTTGACACAGCATCCAGCCTAGTTGACACAGCATCCAGCCTAGTTGACACAGCATCCAGTCTAGTTGACACAACATCCAGCCTAGTTGACACAGCATCCAGCCTAGTTGACACAGCATCCAGCCTAGTTGACACAGCATCCAGCCTAGTTGACACAGCATCCAGCCTAGTTGACAGCATCCAGCCTAGTTGACACAGCATCCAGCCTAGTTGACACAGCATCCAGCCTAGTTGACACAGCATCCAGCCTAGTTGACACAGCATCCAGGCTAGTTGACACAGCATCCAGCCTAGTTGACAGCATCCATCCTAGTTGACACAGCATCCAGCCTAGCTGACACAGCATCCAGCCTAGTTGACAGCATCCAGGCTAGTTGACACAGCATCCAGCCTAGTTGACAGCATCCAGGCTAGTTGACACAGCATCCAGCCTAGTTGACAGCATCCAGCCTAGTTGACACAGCATCCAGCCTAGCTGACATAGCATCCAGCCTAGTTGACAGCATCCAGGCTAGTTGACACAGCATCCAGCCTAGTTGACAACATCCAGCCTAGTTGACACAGCATCCAACCTAGTTGACACAGCATCCAGCCTAGTTGACAGCATCCAGGCTAGTTGACACAACATCCAGCCTAGTTGACACAACATCCAGCCTAGTTGACAGCATCCAGCCTAGTTGACAGCATCCAGCCTAGTTGACACAGCATCCAGCCTAGTTGACACAGCATCCAGTCTAGTTGATAGCATCCAGGCTAGTTGACACAGCATCCAGCCTAGTTGACACAGCATCCAGCCTAGTTGACAGCATCCAGGCTAGTTGACACAGCATCCAGCCTAGTTGACACAGCATCCAGCCTAGTTGACACAGCATCCAGCCTAGTTGACACAGCATCCAGCCTAGTTGACACAGCATCCAGCCTAGTTGACACAGCATCCAGCCTAGTTGACACAGCATCCAGTCTAGTTGACACAGCATCCAGCCTAGTTGACACAGCATCCAGCCTAGTTGACAGCATCCAGCCTAGTTGACACAGCATCCAGCCTAGCTGACACAGCATCCAGCCTAGTTGACAGCATCCAGGCTAGTTGACACAGCATCCAGCCTAGTTGACAGCATCCATCCTAGTTGACACAGCATCCAGCCTAGCTGACACAGCATCCAGCCTAGTTGACAGCATCCAGCCTAGTTGACACAGCATCCAGCCTAGCTGACACAGCATCCAGCCTAGTTGACAGCATCCAGCCTAGTTGACACAGCATCCAGCCTAGCTGACACAGCATCCAGCCTAGTTGACAGCATCCAGCCTAGTTGACACAGCATCCAGCCTAGTTGACAGCATCCAGCCTAGTTGACACAGCATCCAGCCTAGTTGACAGCATCCAGGCTAGTTGACACAGCATCCAGCCTAGTTGACACAGCATCCAGCCTAGTTGACACAGCATCCAGCCTAGTTGACACAGCATCCAGCCTAGTTGACACAGCATCCAGCCTAGTTGACACAGCATCCAGTCTAGTTGACACAACATCCAGCCTAGTTGACACAGCATCCAGCCTAGTTGACACAGCATCCAGCCTAGTTGACACAGCATCCAGCCTAGTTGACACAGCATCCAGCCTAGTTGACAGCATCCAGCCTAGTTGACACAGCATCCAGCCTAGTTGACACAGCATCCAGCCTAGTTGACACAGCATCCAGCCTAGTTGACACAGCATCCAGGCTAGTTGACACAGCATCCAGCCTAGTTGACAGCATCCATCCTAGTTGACACAGCATCCAGCCTAGCTGACACAGCATCCAGCCTAGTTGACAGCATCCAGGCTAGTTGACACAGCATCCAGCCTAGTTGACAGCATCCAGGCTAGTTGACACAGCATCCAGCCTAGTTGACAGCATCCAGCCTAGTTGACACAGCATCCAGCCTAGCTGACACAGCATCCAGCCTAGTTGACAGCATCCAGGCTAGTTGACACAGCATCCAGCCTAGTTGACAACATCCAGCCTAGTTGACACAGCATCCAACCTAGTTGACACAGCATCCAGCCTAGTTGACAGCATCCAGGCTAGTTGACACAACATCCAGCCTAGTTGACACAACATCCAGCCTAGTTGACAGCATCCAGCCTAGTTGACAGCATCCAGCCTAGTTGACACAGCATCCAGCCTAGTTGACACAGCATCCAGTCTAGTTGATAGCATCCAGGCTAGTTGACACAGCATCCAGCCTAGTTGACACAGCATCCAGCCTAGTTGACAGCATCCAGGCTAGTTGACACAGCATCCAGCCTAGTTGACACAGCATCCAGCCTAGTTGACACAGCATCCAGCCTAGTTGACACAGCATCCAGCCTAGTTGACACAGCATCCAGCCTAGTTGACACAGCATCCAGCCTAGTTGACACAGCATCCAGTCTAGTTGACACAGCATCCAGCCTAGTTGACACAGCATCCAGCCTAGTTGACAGCATCCAGCCTAGTTGACACAGCATCCAGCCTAGCTGACACAGCATCCAGCCTAGTTGACAGCATCCAGGCTAGTTGACACAGCATCCAGCCTAGTTGACAGCATCCATCCTAGTTGACACAGCATCCAGCCTAGCTGACACAGCATCCAGCCTAGTTGACAGCATCCAGCCTAGTTGACACAGCATCCAGCCTAGCTGACACAGCATCCAGCCTAGTTGACAGCATCCAGGCTAGTTGACACAGCATCCAGCCTAGTTGACAGCATCCAGGCTAGTTGACACAGCATCCAGGCTAGTTGACACAGCATCCAGCCTAGTTGACACAGCATCCAGCCTAGTTGACACAGCACCCAGCCTAGCTGACACAGCATCCAGCCTAGTTGACACAGCATCCAGCCTAGTTGACACAACATCCAGCCTAGTTGACACAGCATCCAGCCTAGTTGACACAGCATCCAGCCTAGTTGACACAGCATCCAGCCTAGCTGACACAGCATCCAGCCTAGTTGACAGCATCCAGCCTAGTTGACAGCATCCAGCCTAGTTGACACAGCATCCAGCCTAGTTGACACAGCATCCAACCTAGTTGACACAGCATCCAGTCTAGTTGACACAGCATCCAGCCTAGTTGACAGCATCCAGCCTAGTTGACACAGCATCCAGCCTAGTTGACACAGCATCCAGCCTAGTTGACACAGCATCCAGCCTAGTTGACACAGCATCCAGCCTAGTTGACACAGCATCCAACCTAGTTGACACAGCATCCAGCCTAGTTGACACAGCATCCAACCTAGTTGACACAGCATCCAACCTAGTTGACACAGCATCCAGCCTAGCTGACACAGCCTCCAGCCTAGCTGACAGCATCCAGCCTAGTTGACAGCATCCAGCCTAGTTGACACAGCACCCAGCCTAGTTGACACAGCATCCAGCCTAGTTGACACAGCATCCAGCCTAGTTGACACAGCATCCAGCCTAGTTGACACAGCATCCAGCCTAGTTGACAGCATCCAGCCTAGTTGACACAGCATCCAGCCTAGCTGACACAGCATCCAGCCTAGTTGACAGCATCCAGCCTAGTTGACAGCATCCAGCCTAGTTGACACAGCATCCAGCCTAGTTGACACAGCATCCAGCCTAGTTGACACAGCATCCAGCCTAGTTGACACAGCATCCAACCTAGTTGACACAGCATCCAGCCTAGTTGACACAGCATCCAGCCTAGTTGACACAGCATCCAGCCTAGTTGACACAGCATCCAGCCTAGTTGACACAGCATCCAGCCTAGTTGACACAGCATCCAGCCTAGTTGACACAGCATCCAGCCTAGTTGACACAGCATCCAGCCTAGTTGACACAACATCCAGCCTAGTTGACACAACATCCAGCCTAGTTGACACAGCATCCAGCCTAGTTGACACAGCATCCAGCCTAGCTGACACAGCATCCAACCTAGCTGACACAGCATCCAGCCTAGTTGACACAGCATCCAGCCTAGTTGACACAGCATCCAACCTAGTTGACACAGCATCCAACCTAGTTGACACAGCATCCAGCCTAGTTGACACAGCATCCAGCCTAGCTGACACAGCATCCAGCCTAGTTGACACAGCATCCAGCCTAGCTGACACAGCATCCAGTCTAGTTGACACAGCATCCAGCCTAGTTGACACAGCGTCCAGCCTAGTTGCTTTTTTCCGGATTTTCGACCAGTATCTAAGCAGTTAACATTATTTTACCCATTGGTCAAAATCTGCTTTTTTGATAGGACATCCTACTGTAATACAGTATTTAGTGACCCAGACTATTTCTGTTAAACAATACAGTGCAGGAAATGATTTGAAGAAAATACCACCAATATTATCATGTTTATATAAACACTGATGTTTGGTCCGTGTGTGTGTCCCGTGTGTGTCTATACTGTATTTGTGTGTGTGTGTGTGTCAGGATCATCGCGTCGCTGTCTGCTGAAGAGCTGGGTTTGTTCCGGGAGCGAATCCGCTTCCTGGACAAGAAGATCCAGCCAGGTCTCTCCAAGCTGCTCTGGTCCTCTAAAGGAGCGTCCAGCTTCTTCATCAAAGACTGCAGGCTGCACGCCAGCAAGGTCAGGACACACCGTGATGAAACACACACCAACTCATAGACCACAGAAAGGGTGTAGAGTATTGCTCACCAACCTTAAGATAGATAGAGACGTTTCGCTGTCGTCTTTCTCTAGCCCCTTTTGATCCATTATAAGCTCTCATAGGCTAGTTGAGTCAAGCTTTGTCATGTTTGGCTGGAACTAAAACCTGCGTACTCTGATGCTCTCTCGGACCAGGGCAGGTAGCCATTGGGCTAGAAGAACACTACTGTGGCGTGCTCCTGGGCCCAGGGTTTAGATGTGACGCCGTAACCCCTGTAGATACAGTACAGCAACAGGATGTGGGTTCATTTGGCTCCCTGCTTTCACAAACCACCTTCATCACACGCACGCACGCACGCACGCACGCACGCACGCACGCACGCACACACACACACACACACACACAGAGCACAGACTGTATCCCGTTGTCTTCCTTCTGCGGTCAGCATTTTCTAGACCAATAAACATCTGAATCGGGGAAACAAATTCAGCAGAATTCAGCCGCTAGCAGAAAACAGCAGACACGGACACAAAAACACCCCGCCAGACTGGCCGCAGTTCAATTTAAGCCATGATGCATGGAGTGTTATGAGGCATTACTGTTGGATCCAATGCACAGAGGGCTGTGTGTGATGGACTGTATGTGTTTTTGTGTGTGTTTTTGTGTGTGTGTGTGCGTGTGTGTGCGTGCGCGTGATAGACGCAGAGGGCTTCTATTCTCCTCAACCACCGGGATCAAATGATCTCCAGAGGGAAAAGAAGGAGTGAGGGATAGACAGGAAGGTGGAGAGGGGTGATAGAGTATAAATACACATAACCCTCCCGCGTTTCATTTTTATTCCATTCCAATGCCATATAAGGCTGCATTATAAAACAGGGGGATGGTTATATGATTCATGGGTAATTGTATAGTAAGAGATACAGGACACAGGAGAGTTGCAGTGAATAGCCTGGTTTCAGATCAGTTTGTGCTGTCTTGCCAACGGCAATAGCCATAGGAGTTGTCAAGACAGCACAAACAGACCTGGGACCAGGCTAGGTTAGGGGTGCAATGCTGAAATACTAGCTGGAGTTGCATTGTATTGGATGCTAAGTTACATTGCGATGCTTGATAATGAATGATAATGAATGCCTTGCCAACATTGTATTGGATGCTACGGTGCTAAGCTACGGTACGATGCTACAGTATAATAATGAGTACCTTGGCTTCCAGAGAGACGGTATGGGGGCTCAGTGTTCAAGACAGGTTGAGCAGCAGCAGCATGCGTAATGAACACTAACACTCATTGGCAAGGATTCATGCCACCGCGCCACGCCCCTCTCCCCTGTCTCCCCTCTCTCTCAAGGGGTTTAAGATCAGGTTTGCGTCGAGCCAATGTCAAGATCTGTCGAGCCCAAAGTCAAAAACTCAGTGAGTGCTGTCTTCCGTGTTGTAGGTAGGTAGGTGGGGAGAGAGGGTGTGAGAGGGAGAGTGAGCGAGAGGAAGAGAGATCTGAACTGACTCAGAACAGCCCCCCCATCCCTATTTTCCTCTCTCTCCCTCCACCCCGCTCTCCCCCCCGACTCCTCTTCTCTCTCTCTCTCTCTCAGAGGATTATTCTGCGCGGCAGGCCTTATCCCCATGAAAGCCGTAAAATCCGGAGATCGGCGCTAGGATCTGGAATTCTGAGTGAGAGACGGATTTGCTCTCCGTCTGAATTAGGTCCGGCTGCCGAGGCAATATGAGAGAGCCAGTCATCTCCGCAGCTCCCCTCCTCTTCTCTCTCCCACAAATTGAAAAGGAAACTGTTGGATGTATGTTCTATTCTGTTTGGCCACAGCCCGATGCTGTCATGATAAGACCTGTCTCTGGTAATTCAAACAAGAAGAGTTAGTGTTGGTGGAGATGGTGGAGCGTGATTTCTATGTAATAAGCTCGCCTGCTTCGATCCTAGAAGTGAAGGGGGGTTGGAAAGGGACACTGCTGGGAAAGTACCATGGGTTCTGTATTCATCCAACTTTCCCCAGTTGGTTCTATTCCTCTTTATCTTCTCTTTTCTCCTCTTTTCTCCTCTCCTCTCCGCCCCTCCTCTCCTCTCCGCCCCTCCTCTCCTTTCCCGCCCCTCCTCTCCTCCAAAATTAACCATCACCCACCTAACCTCCTCTCCCCTCCCTATCAGATCCAGCTCATCGTGGATGAGTACAAGGCAGCCAACCTGGCCATCTCCCGTCAGTGTGGTCTGATCAGTGAGCTGCTGCTTGTGCGTGTGGATGGGAAGACAGTGTACAGGGACCTGGAGTTTGAGGGGGACCAGCAGGCCCACCAGCAAGCCCAGCTCCAGCGGCTCCACTCAGCACACCAGGACATCGTAGCCATCATGTCCCGGGTCTACGAGACCTTCCGCACAGACGGACCAGAGGTGTGTGGTGTAGTGATGCGTGGGTTGAATCGGTTATATCCGCAGGGTGGGTGGGCTTAGGGTCATTAAATATTGTGTGGGTGAAGGGCGGGTGGGCGGCGGGTGGGCGGGTTGACTAAATAGAAAACATTACCTTAAAAAAATGTATAAATGTATCGTTCATGTGCAATTTATATCTATAGTCTACATTGAGGTTTTTCTTTCATGATTTTAGATTATCTGGCATTAGTGAGTAAGCCTAAGCTTTAGGGCCTGACTGTATGTACGCCAAATAGCCTACAGCCAATCGCCAAACGCTTTTGGGAACGGGCAGAAAAAGTTCACGTCGATCCACTGAGACAAAAAAGGACAATGTCGGAGTTTAATTCAGTAAGAGAAAAGCAGTGAAATGGAGAGTTCAAGATGTTTGGGAAAGATTTGGTGAAATGGTAAAATAGGACGATAGCAGTGCCCGTTATGTTATGTGTGATGATTGTGCGGCGCTATACAAATTCGCCAGTCACAAGACGGGGACTTCAAATGGGCCTATGGCACGTCAAGGGAACTGCAGCCTACTGTTCAGATGGGTTAAATGGAAACTGAAATCAGGACACTGACTGTAGGTCTATAACCTCTCACACAGCCTAAATATGAACTCCTGCAGAACTAAGCATTTCTTGCAGTAAAATGGTACACCAAATATAGACTAGATTTTGAGTCGGGAACAGGAGTGGAGAAATATGATTGATTTCTTTCAGCATCTTGAGAGAATTCGAATGCAGTTAGATACCGTCTGTAGAGGTGCTATCAGCATCATAAAAGCTGATCGTATTTCAACCTCAATAAAATATGCATCCAAGCCGAACTGAAATCTTAACTGAAACATGTTGGGTCGTTTTCACAGGTTTTTATTTCCCTACAACCGGTCAGACTGATGCTTTTGGACATTTTGCACAGGAAATATTTCCAGTTTTGTTGTTGTTGAGTTATTTCATTTTCTCCCCCGGTCCCTAAGCGTCTTTGCTCCGCGAATGAAGCAGAGATGACAAAAGAAAAAATGACCGCTGTCATCTAGATTGAAGCCTGCATTCAAATGGATTTATGACATTATTCTGGTGAACAAGGGCTTGTTTAGCCTTCTAGGGGAACATATAGTCTAATGACAGAAGAGAAGCTGCGTGTATCTAATTATAGACAAGCTGACTAACAAATAGCCGACCAACATTTCTGAAATTATAAACAGAAACTTTTAAATCAGGCCAAAAAAAAGCCTACACCCCCATGTCGAGAAATCATTCTGCCGTCTCTGATTAGGTAAGGGTCGGGTGCGGCCCTCTGATCTGATCACATAGTCGGGCGGTTTGCGAGTGTGTGTGTGTGTGTGTGTGTGTGTGTGTGTGTGTGTGTGTGTGTGTGCGTGCGTGCGTGCGTGCGTGCGTGCGTGCGTGCGTGCGTGCGTGTGTGTGTGTGTGGGAGGGTACCTATTCCTTGCTAGTTTTTGCTTCCCTACTTTTTGTGCTAATTTGTACTCACAAATAGTGGCTAGCAAGATACAATGATGGGGTAATTTCATTATAGAAAATGAAAACTGTTCATCTAGAAAATCACTTCATTTAGAACTTCACCTGTGGAACAAATTATGAATAGATGACATGTAGTGGTTGAGAGAATTTATGATGGACAGGTAATAGTAGGCGTGTGTGTGTGTGTGTGTGTGTGTGTGGGTTTGTGTGCTTGCGTGTGTGTGTGTGGGGGGGGGGGGGGTGTTTGCTTGCCGTGTGTGTGTCCCAGGTCCAGCAGCACTGGGTTGTGTACACAGAGAAGATGGACGGCTTGGTGGAGGAGGCTCTCCGTCTCAACATCAAGTGGTCCTTACAGGAGCTGTCCAAGGCCATCAACGGAGACAGCAAGACTTCCCCCAACCCCCTCTTCAGGGTGCAGGTGGTACTACGCCACGAGGGCCCCGGGGCCACCTCACAGGTAAAGGGACCCACAGGTGACTCGCGCGGACACAAATTCACACACACACACAACGATTCACGCAAATACACAAACAGAGAAACATGCACGCGCGCACACACACGATCACTCAATCACATACACACACACTCAGTTTTTAACACTCATGCATAAGGATTGCAGATTGTAATAGACTTCCAAGCAGTTCACGGGACATATATTTTGTTCACGTACACACTCTTACCAGGGATTCTAGCAATATTACTCCTTCCCGTACTAACCTCGGTTTGAAGGCGAACAATGTCATCCATTCTCAGTGTAGGATGCCATATGATTTTGTAGCATTTCCAAGGTCTGAGTCACAGTGAGAGCCAGACAGGTCGTCAACTCGGCACTATTTAGAATACAATGGAAGAGAACATCCTTTGTCCTTGTCTAACAGACGCAGAGCTGTACGCAGCGCAAGTTATTTTACGTATTAAGATAGCATTATAAATCCAAACAGGACACCAAGAGTCTCTCTCGCTCTCTCCCTCTCTCTCTCCCTCTCTTTTTCTCTCTCTCCCTCTCGCTCTCCCTCTTTCTCTCTCCCTCTTTCTCCCTCTCTCTCCCTCTCTCTTTTTCTCGCTCTCCCTCTCGCTCTCCCTCTTTCTCTCTCCCTCTTTCTCTCTCTCTCCCTCTTTCTCTCTCTCTCTCTCCCTCTTTCTCTCTCTCTCGCACTCTCTCCCTCTCTCTCCCTCTTTCTCCCTCTCTCTCTCCCTCTTTCTCTCTCTCTCGCGCTCTCTCCCTCTCTCTCCCTCTTTCTCTCTCTCTCCCACTCCCTCTCCCTCTCTCTCTCTGTCTTTCTCTCCTGTCTCTCTCCCTCTCTCTCTCGCACTCTCTCTCTCCCTCTCCTTCTCGCACTCCTCTCTCTCCACACTTTATAAATCAGCCGTGACAAATGATTTATGCTTTGTGTATGTACAATATCTGCATCGTTGATAGGCTAGGAGGGTGTGGTTCAGAAAGCATGAACCTTTTGGTATTCTTTATACAGGAGGATTAATTTATGTTATTACAAATAAAAAAAGATTAAAGTAATATTTTATAAAAAAGGAATGTAGAGTTTTTGTGGAAATGATAGCAGTAGAGCTCGTTAGGTCTTTAAGCCTAGATGCAAAAATTATTGATGTGTGTGTGTGTGTGTGTGTGTGTGTGTGTGTGTGTGTGTGTGTGTGTGTGTGTGTGTGTGTGTGTGTGTGTGTGTGTGTGTGTGTGTGTGTGTGTGTGTGTGTGTGTGTCCAACAGGTGGAGTTCTCCCCCACTCTACAGAAACTGGCTCAGATCGTGAACAACATCAGTTGTCAGCTGATCGGCACCATCTCTGTGTTCAAACGCCTCCCGGACCTCCTCACACGCAGACGCTCACAGAGGAAACCTGTACGCTGCATCATAGGTAACAGACCTCACGCGCAGACAGAGGTTAGAGACCCCTCTCACCTCGCTGTTCCACGCCTCCTCCTCCTCCTCGACCCATCCTTATGTTCAGTTCTCTTTATTTTCACTTCTGACCCCTCACCTTTCCTCACCTCACTCCGTCCGTCTTTCATTTCTCACTCCTTCTCTTCACCATATCCTCTTTTCTCTCCTACTCTTCATTTGCACTCCATCCCACTTTTACTCCTCACCCCTCACTTCACCCCCGTCCCCCCCGTCCATTTATCCTCACTCCTCTTCACTCCACGCTCTTGTTACCATACCCCCTCCTCTTCATCCACTGCTCCTTAACCCTGACCTTATTCTCTCCCTCCATTCTAACCCCATTCCCCATCCTACCATTCTCTTCATCCTATCCTCATCTGTCCATTTTAAGCAGCTCTCCCGTCAGCTGTCTCCTGGTTTGATTGACAGCCGGTCGTCCACAGGGAGTATCTAGGCTTTGGCTTTAATCAAACAGTCAGGAGATGGTGGACTGGAGCAGGTCAGAGGTAGCCCCTCTCCATAGCTCTGAGTGTGTGTGTGTGTGTGTGTGTGTGTGTGTGTGTGTGTGTGTGTGTGTGTGTGTGTGTGTACACGTGTGTACGTGTGTGTGTGTGTATACGTGTGTGTTTGTCTCCAGCCATATCTCTATCGAGGGGGAATGCTCTTACAGCTACTGCTGTTAGCTCCTGAAACCCAATCAACACAGTGTAGTTGATCCCTAGTGACACGCGCCGGGCTGTTAAACATGTTCACTCATGAAAAGCCTTTTCTAACACGTGTAAGTGCCTGTTACAATGTGTCAAAGGTGTGTCAACTCACTGTATTTAACTAGGAATGTGTGGAAGCATGCACTATGTAGTCGAGTGTACAGTTACGGTATGTATCTACCATATGGTGAGCTTGTGGTAGAAGGTGCCTCTATCCACAGATCTCAGATCAGGTTAACATATTCCAAGTTACAACCATAACCATCGTCATTAATTTATCCAGGCATGTCTCATTGAGATAAAAATCTATTTGGCAAGAGAGAGGATGGACCGAATACACAAATATCTGTATCAGTTTGGGGCTTCTACTTACTCCATATGGAATCCTCCCTCTCTCTCTCTCTCTCTCTCTCTCTCTGTCTCTCTCTCTCTCTCTGTCTCTCTCTCTCTCTCTCTCTCTCTCTCTATCTCTCTCTCTCTCTCTCTATCCCTCTCTATCTGTCTCTGTCCCTCCCTCCCTCCCTCCCTCCCTCCCTCCCTCCCTCCCTCCCTCCCTCCCTCCCCCCCCCCCCCCAGAGCAGTATAAGGACAATTCAATAATAACTGATCCTAGAAATATAATTAGCTTTGGCCTATTTTATATGGTGATTCCCCTTTCTCTCCTTCTCTAACCCCAGAACAAGATGAGGAGATCGGTAAGATTCAGGCAGCGGTAGCAGCAGGAATGACGGCCAACGCAGGCCACCTGCAGGCTTACCTGAAGACCTGGGACAAACACAGAGAGATCTGGGAGATCAACAAGGACCCCTTCATCAGGAGATACCAGCGTCTCAACCCCCCCGTGTCCTCCTTCGACGCCGACATCGCCAGGTTTGACCCTCTAACGGCTAGGGGGGGGGGGGGGGTGTTGCCAGATCTGTGTTTTCTTTAGCTTTAGCGAGCTCTGTTGTTCACTGGAATGAATTACGGTGGCGTTGGCTAAAATAAGAACAGATCTGGCGAACAGGTCATCTACCTCAACAGGGTTGGAAGGTTAGAAGTCACAGATCTAGGATCAGCTTACGCTACAGAACGGACCTTAGATACATAGCCGCGGGAAGATGTTTTGATACAATACCTAATGTGATCAGTAGCCTAAGCATAGGACAAGATTCAGTAATAGTAGTCACTGCAGGCTAAACTAAATTCAAATCAAATCAATTTACCAAAATGATATAATTACTCTTATCTATACAGAAATAAATAAAATAATTCTCAGCAATAGAGGATCATTGGCTTCTTTCAAATCACAAATGTGTTGGCCTATACGCCTAGCAGCCTGTAATTTGGGCTGCTTGCTTGGCAATAGGCCTAGCTGGGGATACATAGTCAGCTGTACAACTGAAGGAATTCAACTGAAACGTATCGTTCGCATTTAACTCAACCTGAAAGGTGCAGGGGTCTGCCTTAATCAACATCCACGGCACCCAGTGGGTTAACTGCCTTGCTCAGGGCCCGGGGAACAGGGGGTTAACTGCCTTGCTCAAGGCCCGGGGAACAGGGGGTTAACTGTCTTGCTCAGGGCCCGGGGAACAGGGGGTTAACTGCCTTGCTCAGAGCCCGGGGAACAGGGGGTTAACTGCCTTGCTCAGGGTCCGGGGAACAGTGGGTTAACTGCCTTGCTCAGGGCCCGGGGAACAGTGGGTTAACTGCCTTGCTCGGGTAGAACAACAGATTTTTTACTTTGTCAGCTCAGGGATTTGATCCAGAAACGTTTACAGTTACTGGCCCAACACTCTAACCACTAGGCTGCCTGCCTAGTGTGATGTCAGTGAAAAGCAATGCATGTATAATATGTGTGAAGATAATGTGTCTTGAGTATAATTTGAAATGTTGAGACAAGAAGAAGGGGAGGGGAGGGGTGGGTGGCCAAGACATTGGATCTTCTCGCTCCAGAATGCGCTTCGCTGTCTCCCGCCAGTTCTTGTGTGTTCATAGTTTTTTATTGTGTAAATTGTTTGACCTTTGATTGCTTATTTTGGATCAGTTCCCCATTACATATATTGAGTGTTCGAAACATTAGGTATACCTTGACACAGACCAAGGGAATCCAGGTGAAAGCTATGATCCCTTATTGATGTCACTTGTTAAATCCACTTCAATCAGTGTAGATCAGCGGTTCCCGAATGAGAGGTCGCGCCTTGACCCAGGCCGCACCTGACCGTTGCACTTAAGTCATTCCCACGGTGAATGGCTAAGCCTGCTATGCTATGAAACCACACGCTATCGCAGTGACTTTGATATTACCGGCCACAATTGATATGGTGAAAAACAATGTGTGGGGAGGCAGAGGCACAGAAACTCACATCGATACCTTCAACAGATAACACTGTGGAACTAAGAAATTGACGCTGTAGCTAACAATCAAGAGGACACTGACTGAACCACTCGAATCCCCCACCTTATGCTCTCCAAATGGACGTTAGCTGTGAGGGCCGGGATGCCCGCGCATTGACTTTTGTTCGCTATACATGTCTGGGGATGCTATTCACAAGGACATATTATTCTGTCTCACGATTCCCGAGCCTGAAACGGCACAGGGGATGTTCAGTGTGCTGCGTGGCTGTATTTGCGAAAAACAGATTCCATGGGATCAAATGGTGGGCTTTTGCACAGATGGGGCTCCATCTATCACAGGACGGCGGGCAGGCCTCTGTACTCTAGTTATGAATGTGTCTCCCTCTGCCATATGGACTCATTTTATGATACACCCACTGAGCTAGAATGGATACGCCGAGAGCAACTGGTGGGCAAAAGAGCTGAGCGCAGAACTCGGAGATGCGCGGCAGGTAACTGTGATTGTTAACTACATCACGCCCGCCTGTTCGCAAAACTATGTGGAGGTACGGGATCAGAGCAGGACCATGTTCTATTTCACAACGAGGCTCGGTGGTTATCGAGGGGAAGTGTTGGAAATATGTGTTTAATTGGGAGAAGAAGTGTGGTGTAAAATACTGACTTTGTTGACTTTCTGTGTAATGAAAAGAAAGTGTGTCTCCGTGCCTATGTAACAGACATTTGGGAAACTGAGGGTAAATACCAACAAATTATACAGATGAGTGACCGAATCAGCGTGTGATCCAGGCTCAGTTGACATGCCGGTAAGTGAAACCGAACAGCTGACGGGAGCTGTCATGTGATCGAATGCTGCAGACAGCGCATTCACGTGTCACTATGGAAGAGTTTTGGTCCCTCCGAGCATTAAAACACATGGTACGCTGATTCAGTGCTCTCGTCTGCATTAAAATACATATCGGTCCAGGTTGGAGGTGACAGGAGAGATGAGGTGCACACTGTCGGCCACGCCCCCTGACTTTGAGAAGCTCCGACGCGACGTGCATCGACCATCTCATTAGTTGTGGTGAGATAAGAGAAATGATGTCAGACTAATTTGCGATTGACTGTTATAGCCCCAATTAAAAAAGTCAACATTGGCTGTTTATTTACACCATTTTTTTTCACATGATTGTGGTCGCGAGAATTTCCGGATATCAAAATGGGGTCGCGGGCCGTAAAGGTTTGGGAACCACTGGTGTTGACGAAGGGGAGGAGACAGGTTAAAGAAGGATTTTTAAGCCTTGAGACAATTGAGACATTGATTGTGTGTGTGTGCCATTCAGAGGGTGAATGGGGAAGACAAAAGATGTAAGTGCCTTTGAACGGGGTGTGGTAGTAGGTGCCAGGCGCACCGGTTTGTGTCAAGAATTGCAACGTTGCTGGGTTTTTCACGCTCGACCGTTTCCTGTGTGTTTCAAGAATGGTCCACCACCCAAAGGACATCCAGCCAACTTGACACAACTGTGGGAAGCATTAGAGTCAACACTGGCCAGCATCCCTGTGGAACACTTTCAACACCTTGTAGAGTTCATATCCCGACGAATTGAAACCGTTCTGAGGGCAAAAGGGGAGGTGCAACTCAATATTAGGACGGTGTTTTTAATGTTTTGTACACTCAGTGTATGTCACCAGTAGTACATTTACTGTTAATCCTCATCATTTGGTTACATACATTCATGGATTAATTAGGCCTACAGTCACGTTGCTACACAAGTGAGAAACAAGTTTGGGTTTATTTCATACAATTAGTTTCATTTTTTTCATTGTATTTTGTTTGGAGAGCTCCATGTGATCATGTGTCTGGTTTCTCTGTCCTCTAAATGTTGACGGAGCTGACGGCGCCCGGATCACGCTTAGAAGTAGGCTAACTGGCCTGCTCCGTGCAAATGTTACAAAGTGCCCGTTTGGGGATGTCTGATTTCTGATTGTCTGAACTCACCACCACTAAGCTGAGCTTCTCAGTCATTTCTTCTTCACCTCACACAGTAAGTCAATAAAGTCAGTTTTTTATTAAATCCATTGTGAATGATAATAGTTCCTCGCCGTATTTGAAACATCTTTTCTAACACTCTGCCCCTCGATAATCACCAGGCCTCGGTGTGAAAGAGCTAAATGTAATGCTCTGAGGATCCCATATAACCAGTGGAAACGTCATAAAATACCTGAACGCATTTCCCATTGTGCACAAAAACAGCTGAGTCTGTCCCAGGCTCACTGGCCCGGGACACTCTGACCGCCTGGAATAGGCTAGTGGCCCTGAATAGGCTCGTTGATACAATGTTGCACTTCACTAGCGATAGCTCAAGTCATGACAGATAGAAAGGGAGGCAGATAGAAAGGGAGGCAGACAGGCGGAGTAGAGAGATGAATGCGATTGAAAGAACCTGCATTTTCAGTTTTTATTCGTCAGCTTTATGTATTTGTACTTAGTTGACAATGGAAGTAATAGGCCTACTGCTACATTGGCCTATAGGCTATCTCTTAGTTCCATGCGCTCATTTCTTTAACCACCAATGGATCATGGTGTATCAACATGTCCGTATGACAGAGGCTGGTGCTCTTGCATTAGTTGAATTTGAACTTTTAGATTTTTATCATTTCAATTCCCATTTGTGTTATTAACGACGTGACAATGATTTTGAGAAACAAAAACGTTATTATTGAAATGAAACTATTCCACGAAACTGGCACGCAGAAACTGGCACGCAGCTCGGTAGAAATGGCAGGATCAATTGTAAGCTTCCCTCATCTTGACACTCACAAACGCACGCGCCGCCTAGGAATAGACCATTGTGAACAGAGCGCACATTTCTTTGTACTGCATAATTACAATGTGTGTGTGTGTGTGTGTGTGTGTGTGTGTGTGTGTGTGTGTGTGTGTGTGTGTGTGTGTGTGTGTGTGTGTGTGTGTGTGTGTGTGTGTGTGTGTGTGTGTGTGTGAGAGAGAGAAATAACGAGAGCGGTGTTGTAACTAAGATTGAGCCTATTAAAACTGAGCACAAATGAACAGCTATGAGCTCCATCGCGGAGAGAAGCCAACACCTCGATCCAGCACCGGTTGGTGGAATGCGCCACTTGTTGGGCTGTGCCCTACACTGTGTTGCTTGCCAGACTAGTGGGATGGCACACCGTGTTTGACATGGGCAGGAGCAGGCCTGCGAGGGCGAGAGAATGCCACGTTCCTAATTTCATATTGTTCCCATTCCTTTTTCGCCAAGTTTAGAATAGACGTGGAAGACTATTGCGAGCGCTGCTCCAGATCACTTGATATCCACCACAAGAGGGAGAGAAGAGGGAGAGAAGAGGGGGAGAGAGAGAGACTAACTCAACTGTCTATCATACAACAGAGCGCGTGTGACTCCTACCCTCTGCAGCTGAATAGATCAGAACATATCACGAGAGCACTGCTTACAAAACAGAGCTGAGAGCTCACCGTGCAGAATGGGGCCCGTGTTTTTCTCTCTCCCCTACTCCAATCGCATGATCATTTATATCAATAATGCAACGGATAAATAGTTTCATCGCTTTTTTATTGCAACAACACAAATGCAGCACAAATTCTTGCAGTTTTACCATCTTACCACCAGGGGTAAGATGGTAACCCTGGTGGTAAGCACCCCTACTTCCCGCAGGTGGGTTTATATCAAACCAAATCAATTCAAATTGTATTTGTCACATGCGCCGAATACAACCTTACAGGGAAATGCTTACTTACAAGCCCTTAACAAACACTGCTTTAAGAAGTGTTAAATAAAAAATAGAAAATAAAAGTTACAAATAATTAAACAGCACCAGTAAAATAACAATATCGAGGCTATATACAGGGGATACCGGTACAGAATCCGGTACCGCTTGTCGTGCGGTAGCAGAGAGAACAGTCTATGACTAGAGTGGCTGGAGTCTGACTATTTTTAGGGCCTTCCTCTGACACGGCCTGGTATAGATGTTCTGGATGGCAGGAAGCTTGGCCCCAGTGATGTACTGGGCCGTACGCACTACCCTCTGTAGTGCCTTGCGGTCAGAGGTTGCCATACCAGTCAGTGATGCAACCAGTCAGGATGCTCAGGTGCCAGCATCGGGGCGGCAGATGGCCTAGTGGTTAGAGCGTTGGGCTGGTAACCGAAAGGTTGCTAAATTGAATCCCCGAGCTGACAAGGTAAAAATCTGTCGTTCTGCCCCTTGACAAGGCAGTTAACACACTGTACCTAGTCAGTCATTGTGAATAAGAATTTGTTCTTAGCTGACTTGCCTAATAAATAAAAAAAATCTAGGAGCAGATTAGTTCTACTCCCATGGGAATGGATGAAGAAGAGAGAGGGTCCAAACCAGACCCAACTCTCCCTGTATCCTCTCTGTTAAACATATACAGTTGAAGTCGGAAGTTTACTTTCACCTTAGCCAAATACATTTAAACTCAGTTTTCTTTTTACAATTACTGACGTTTAATACTAGTAAAAATTCCCTGTCTTAGGTCAGTTAGGATCACCACTTTATTTTCAGAATGTGAAATGTCAGAATAATAGTAGAGAGAATGATTTATTGCAGCTTAAATTTTTTTCATCACATTCCCAGTGGGTCAGAAGTTTACATACACTCAATTAGTATTTGGTAGCATTGCCTTTAAATTGTTTAACTTGGGTCAAACGTTTTGGTTAGCGTTCCACAAGCTTCCCACAATAATTTGGGTGAATTTTGGCCCATTCCTCCTGACAGAGCTGGTGTAACTGAGTCAGATTTGTAGGCCTCCTTGCTTGCACACGCTTTTTCAGTTCTGCCCACAAATGATCTATAGGATTGAGGTCAGGACTTTATGATGGCCACTCCAATACCTTGACTTTGTTGTGCTTAAGCCATTTTGCCACAACTTTGGAAGTATGCTTGGGGTCATTGTCCATTTGGAAGACCCATTTGCGACCAAGCTTTAACTTCCTGACTGATGTCTTGAGATGTTGCTTCAATATATCCACATAATTTTCCTACCTCATGATGCCATCTATTTTGTGAAGTGCACCAGTCCCTCCTGCAGCAAAGCACCCCCACAACATGATTCTGCCACCCCCCGTGCTTCACGGTTAGGATGGTGTTCTTCGGCTTGCAAGCCTCCCCCTTTTTCCTCCAAACATAACGATGGTCATTATGGCCAAACGGTTCTATTTTTGTTTCATCAGACCAGAGGACATTTCTCCAAAAAGTACGATCTTTGTCCCCATGTGCAGTTGCAAACCGTAGTCGGTTTCGGAGCAGTGGCTTCCTTGCTGAGCGGCCTTTCAGGTTACGTCGATATATGACTCGTTTTACTGTGGATATAGATACTTTTGTACCTGTTTCCTCCAGCATCTTCACAAGGTCCTTTGCTTTTGTTCTGGGATTAATTTGCACTTTTCGCACCAAAGTACGTTCATCTCTAGGAGACAGAACTCGTTTCCTTCCTGAGCGGTATGACGGCTGCGTGGTCCCATGGTGTTTATACTTGCATACTATTGTTTGTACAGATGAACGTGGTATATGATGTCAATTAGCCTATCAGAAGCTTCGAAAGCATGACATAATTTTCTGTTTAAAGGCACAGTCAACTTAGTGTATGTTAACTTCTGACCCACTGGAATTGTGATACAGTGAATGATAAGTGAAATAATCTGTCTGTAAACAATTGTTGGACAAATTATTTGTGTCATGCACAAAGTAGATGTCCTAACCGACTTGCCAAAACTACAGTTTGTTAACAAGATTTTTGTGGAGTGGTTGAAAATCGAGTTTTAATGACTCCAACCTTAGTGTATGTAAACTTCCGACTTCAACTCTGTAGCCTGTCATATGGATGTGCATGGTAAACATGTTGGAGACTAGCGAGAGACAGTGAGATATTGTCTTATGGATTTGTCTGAGATAGTGCGATGTAAATCGTTGGAGAGTCAACACTCCATGTTTGAACATTACACGCTGGTCTGGCTCAGCAGGTTCCTATTGGCCCTTGTCAATAGAACAATCAAACCATGTCCGCTTTAATCCTTTTGCGGTCTTGACTTTTGTTTGATGGTAATTCATTTAGCATTGTATTTTAGTGTTTACCGTATTATACAGATAATCATGTTAGTAAACAAAGTAGAATCTTTAGGCTACAGAGGAACAGTGTACCGGTTCCTACTGAAGTCAAAGTACGGTCTTTATCTTGTACATGTACTTACAAATTTCTCTCGCTCCCCACCTCCACTTTTCCTCTCCACCCTCCCCTCACCCCTCTCCTCCCCCAGGTACACGGAGGTGGCCAACAACGTTCAGAAGGAGGAGACGGTGTTGAGTGTTCAGTTTGTGCTGCTGGACTGTGCTCCCCTGAAGTTCAGCCTGGTGCAGCACTGTAACGAGTGGCAGGGCAAGTTCACCCAGCTGCTCGGCCTCATGGCCAGCACCAGGCTCAAAGAGCTGCACGTCTTTCTGCAGGAGAACGCTCTCAGGTGGGTTTGGAAAGGTGGGTGGTGGAGGGTGGGGCCGGGAGTGTGTGGGTTCCACTTTATAAAAGGTTAATGAAGAGTTTATGGGCCTTAAAGTTGAAAGTGGGACCAGTGTGTCTGGTGGAAAGGCATATGTGCGGCATATAGCTAGATTATAGGCCTTTTGACCTGTGACCTGTCATAAACGTTTTATCTGCAGACGTCTTCAGAGTCCAGAAGATGTGTACTGTATGTGCTGCTAGTGAATGAGAAGGGTCAATGAACTACTGTGTGTGTGTCCAGGCTGAGCCAGTCCCCTCAGTCCCTGGTGGAGCTGGGTGAGAGTCTGAAGCTACTGGAGACACTACAGGGAGACCTTCAGAAGATAGAGAGTCAGATCCCTCCCATCCATGAACAGTTTGCTATCCTGGAGAAGTACGAGGTCACCGTGGACCAGGCTGTGAGTAGGGCGACGGACGGACGGACGCACACACACCCAACCCCCACCCCCTGTTTTAACCCCCCCCCCCCCCCCCCCCCCCCCCCCCCCCCCCTTCGCTCTGTCTCTCTCTTTCTCTCTCCCCAGGTCCATGAGATGTTGGAGGCTCTGAACGGGGAGTGGGTGTGGTTCCAACAGGTGGTGATAGACAGTGACATCATGCTGAAGAAACACAAGGACAAGTTCAAGAGCAGCCTTATCTTCTCAGCAGAGGAGTTTAAGAAGAAAATGCAGACTACTGTCCAGACCTTCAGCAGCTCAGGTCATCTGCTAGCACAAACAGCCATACACAGATATCTCACAAACAGCCATACACAGATATCTCACAAACAGCCATAAACAGATATCTCACAAACAGCCATAAACAGATATCTCACAAACAGCCATACACAGATATCTCACAAACAGCCATACACAGATATTTCACAAACAGCCATACACAGATGTCTCACAAACAGCCATACACAGATATCTCACAAACAGCCATACACAGATATCTCACAAACAGCCATACACAGATGTCTCACAAACAGCCATACACAGATGTCTCACAAACAGCCATACACAGATGTCTCACAAACAGTCATACACAGATGTCTCACAAACAGCCATACATACACCAGGCAGATTTTTTTACAGTACTTCTACACACCAGGGTTAGGGTCAATTTCATTCCATTTTCAGTTGAATTCCTGTTAAGGAATATACATATCCGGGTAATAAATTCCATCCCTGAATTGGAATTTCAATTCATCTCCTGTTTTACGTCAGACGGTGTCACTCCTACGCGACGCTCATCCCTCAACCTGTCTGTCTTGTAGGACGTGGAACTCATATACACATTTGGAATATTCCAGAGCTTCCGCCATTCAACAGTGAAAACATAGTTGCAAATGTTTTATATCACTGCGCTTTCATATGACTCTCCATGAAATAAGCAGAATAACTAGCAAAATTATTTTTAAAAACGTTGTGATAGTGATTTCAAAGTTTGCAATTGTGAGACATTCTGCACAAAGTCTGTGCAAGGGCGTCGGTCGCCAATGCAGTGACTTGATTAGCTGCTTAGCTAACTTTTGTAGCTACTAGTTTACTGACATAGCTAAACGTTAGTTAGTTAGCTAGCTAGCTCTTCCTTTAACAGTTACTGATATGAAAAGCTTGCTTAGCCTGTTTGAATTACCCTGAAGTTGTTGACATGCAGCACCAGAATTAGGAGGAACTGTTATCAGAAATCAGTCCAATGAGTCAGCATGTTTCTCCACTATCGCTACCATGTAACTTTGTACCGTTGGGTCAGCTAGCACTACAGTAGCTTACTAGCTAGCTTTTGTTGGAAGCGTTCAACATTGTGTGTGCAGCACTTGCTAAGTAGGTAGCTGGTTGGTTAGCATCGTTTCAGTGCCTGGTTCAGCTAGCAAGCTAAATGCTGGACAAATTCATGCTAGCTTTCATGCCCATTGTCAAACATGAAACACAAACGTTCTTAGCTGGATGTAAAATGGTGGGACTGAGACTTCCTCGACAGAAACATGTCCACGTTATTGACAGATTTATTGTTCTAGCTTAGATACATTTTGAGGCAGAAATGGGGTTCAGCAACAGACGATGTGGCCTAGGTAATATTTGTGAACGTTAGACAGCCCATTGTAGCCGGACTACTCTTCATCTATCCCACTGTCCGTTGTGAGAAACGAGACAGATCAGTGCAGGCGGAATGGACACGCTGTCTGATGTAAGACAATGGCTACATACTGTACAGTACAGTAGGCTACACACACACACACAGGTTTGCACGGCAGACTGTATAAGGACATGTCAGTAGCACCATAGGGGTAGTGTGTGTGTGTGCGCGTGTGTGTGTGTGTGGGGGGGGGGGGGGGGGGGGGTCTCTTGTCTTGGTTGACAATGATCTTCCCAGCTGGTCCATGACATCTCCCCCCCAGAGGGCTGGTCGACATGTTCTCTGTCTCTCTCCACGTCTAACATCTCCCATTCTGGCTGTGCCATCCTTCGTTGTAGGGAGACTTTTTCCCTTACTTTTGTTTATTCTCTTATTTTCCATTTCCATTAAAAATCTGATTGAACTCGCTGTTCCTCCTCCACAGGCAAACACACACACACACACAAACACACACACACAAACACACACACACACACACAAACACACACACACACACACACACAAACACACGCGCGTGCACACACTTCTATGACTCAAAACAAGACGCTGTGCCAAACCGTATCAAAGACGACAAACCTCCTGTCCTACTTTTCTTTTACCTCCCTCTCATCCCTTTACTCCACTCCCTCGCTCTCCTCTCCTCTCTCTCTCTCTCGTGTGATGTCTCATTGTTTTTGTCATGACAGAGTTACATATCCTTCCCATCTCTCCATCTCCGGGCTCTCTCTTACACACTTTGTCTCACCACATCTGAATCGAAAAGTTTTACACGTTCAACACGTCTCGGAATGTGAACCATTCCCCTCCTCACTGTGGGGAAAGTTGTGCACGTTACATTGTGCACGTTAGAACAGTCAGATTCATCATATCAAGTTCCACAAAGTCACCTCACTTTGTGTGTTTTCCCAATTCTATTCGTCTGTTCTACTCCAGAGCTCCTTGAAGGTTACTTCTCTCACCCCAGCCGTCCCTTCTGCTCAGAACCTGTTGAGAAGAGAATGGGGGGAATGTTTAGAAGGTGAAAACAATGGCTGTGACTGTAGCACTGGGAAGGTTAATGAGGCCAGCAGGCAGCTTTGTTCTCTGGGACATTAGTATTCAGGACCAGACCACCTCCCCACACACACACACACACACACACACACACACACACACACACACACACACACACACACACACACACACACACACACACACACACACACACACACACACACACACACACACACACACACACACACACACACACTCTCTCTACAATAATTGCACAGTACACAGATGCGAGCACACACACACACACACACACCACATTCTACAATAATAGCACAGTACACACACACACGTACATACACACACAATAATATCCCAGTCAATTGGGTCAGCCACATCATATTCATTCTCTATGTGAAGGGCACATCACAGTCAAAGAGAAGAGAAAGAATTGGTCTGATGGTTTTATACAGAGACAACAGTCTGTGAATAGTCAATGAATAAAGACCATCAAATTCTCCCATAGCCATAGTACGTAGCTCAACACTAGCCTGATCCCAGACCTGTTGAGTCGGCAAGACAGCACAAACAAATCTGAGACCAGCACCAGCCCAATGCAACACGTATAGTATAGAGAGCTCTCCAGTCTTGTGAGGATTGTAGAATCAGTTATTCCCTCATTACAACTCCTGTTCTCTACTAGTACCATCATGGCTGTAACAGTAGCAGCAGGCAGTCATCCAGGGCTAATTGAAAAGGCCTAATTGAAAGCAGATAAGAGGCTGTGGTACATTGCTGGTGCTGGTGGGTCTGTCTGTCTGAAGCTGAAACGTCCTGCCTGAGAGCCTGGGAGTTGGGGTGGGGGCTGGGCCTGGGAGTTGGGCTGGGCCTGGGTCTGGGCCTGGGTGTTGGGCGTGAGTTGGGCTGGGGCCTGAGAGTTGGGCTGTGGATGGGGATGGGGCCTGAGAGTTGGGCTGGGGCTGGGGATGGGGCCTGAGAGTTGGGCTGTGGATGGGGATGGGGCCTGAGAGTTGGGCTGTGGATGGGGATGGGGCCTGAGAGTTGGGCTGTGGATGGGGCCTGAGAGTTGGGCTGGGGATGGGGCCTGAGAGTTGGGCTGGGGCTGGGGCCTAAGAGTTGGGCTGGGGATGGGCCTGAGAGTTGGGCTGGGGCTGGGGATGGGGCCTGAGAGTTGGGCTGTGGATGGGGATGGGGCCTGAGAGTTGGGCTGGGGATGGGGCTTGAGAGTTGGGCTGTGGATGGGGATGGGGCCTGAGAGTTGGGCTGGGGATGGGGCTTGAGAGTTGGGCTGGGGCTGGGCCTGAGAGTTGGGCTGGGGATGGGGCTTGAGAGTTGGGCTGGGCCTGAGAGTTGGGCTGGGGATGGGCCTGAGAGTTGGGCTGGGGCTGGGGCCTGAGAGTTGGGCTGGGGATGGGCCTGAGTTGGGCTGGGGCCTGAGAGTTGGGCTGGGGGTGGGGTTGGGGAAGGGCCTGAGAGTTGGGCTGGGGATGGGCCTGAGAGTTGGGATGGGGAAGGGCCTGAGAGTTGGGCTGGGGATGGGGAAGGGCCTGAGTGTTGGGCTGGGGATGGGGATAGGGAAGGGCCTGAGTGTTGGGCTGGGGATGGGGCTGGGGCCTGAGAGTTTGGATGGGGAAGGGCCTGAGAGTTGGGATGGGGCTAGGGCCTGAGAGTTGGACTGGGGATAGGCCTGAGAGTTGGGATGGGGCTGGGGAAGGGCCTGAGAGTTTGGATGGGGTGGTGGAAGGGCTTGAGAGTTGGGCTGGGGATGAGCCTGAGAGTTGGGCTGGGGATGAGGCTGGGGAAGGGCCTGAGAGTAGGGAAGGGGCTGGGGCCTGAGAGTTGGGCTGGGGATGGGCCTGAGAGTTGGGATGGGGAAGGGCCTGCGAGTTGGGATGGGGATGGGGCCTGAGAGTTGGGATGGGGATGGGGCCTGAGAGTTGGGATGGGGAAGGGCCTGAGAGTTGGGATGGGGAAGGGCATGAGAGTTGGGATGGGGCCTGAGAGTTGGGCTGGGGCTGGGGCCTGGGGGATGGGAGTTGGGCTGGGGATGGGGCCTGGGAGTTGGGCTGGGGATGGGAGTTGGGCTGGGGATGGGGCTGGGGCCTGAGAGTTGGGCTCTGGTTGGGGATGGGGCCCCGTCGGAGGGCAGTGTGTGTGGTGGTGATGAGCGACTAAGCGTGGGCGTAGTCTGGGAAGTGTAAGAGAGGGGGGCAGGGGAGTTCGGGGGCTTTGTGGGGATCTGACAGGGGCCGACTGGGGGACCTGGGACCCCAATCAACCCTCTTTCCTCTTTCTCATACTCTCACAGGGTACAAAAGGGGTTCACATCTCTTTCTTTTTCTCTCTCTCTCTCTCTCTCTCTCTCTCTCTCTCTCTCTCTCTCTCTCTCTCTCTCTCTCTCTCTCTCATCCCCCCCTGATGCTCTTTATTTTCCTCTTCTTATCTTACCTCTCCCTCTTCATCCATCCCTTCCTCAGGGGGGTAAGTCGTGACACACTGACCTCTGGGCTCAAGCTGTGAAACAACATGAATGACGCAGAGGGAGAAACACTTATTCTCTACTTCCCCTACCACACGCTGTTGAGTTAAACAGAACAGATTACCATCGCTGATACAATCACACCGTTTCTCTACTGTGAAACCGGCTCAAGGTTACTACATACAGTATTATACATTGTCACGCTTACTGCTGTTGAATTAACAGCTCTGCTTACTGTTTGCATGTACCAGTATCTCTCGCGTGTGTGCAGTTGTGTGTGTGTACTGTGCTGTGTATATATATGCAAAGTATACACATTACAAGGTATCACGTATACATGTATGTACTGTGCGTGTACCGTACTGCAGGTCCGTTTGGTAGTGTGGTGACGTGCGAATTGGCTCTGGAGAAGGTAGCAGCGCTGAGAGGCCAGCTGGACACGCTGAAGGAGGAGGAGGGAACCATACGCCACGGCCTGGGCATCTTCAAGCTTGAACAGCCGTGCTCTAAAGACGTACAGACCCTGGAGAAGGTAGCCCACCTAACCATAACCCCAACCATAACCCGCGGCCTGGGCATCGTCAATATAGAAGAGCCGTGCGACGAGCGGGGTGCCATGGTCGCGCATTTTGGGGCGGTCGGGTAGCCTAGAGGTTAGAGCGTTGGACTAGTAACCGAAAGGTTGCCAGATCAAATCCCCGAGCTGACAAGGTCAAAAAAAATCTGCCGTTCTGCCCATGAACAAGGCAGTTAACCCACTGTTCCTAGGCCGTCATTGAAAATGTGAATTTGTTCTTAACTGACTTGCCTAGTTAAATAAAATGACATAGATGAGGGGACAAGGGTTTTTCCCCGTTCACTCAATGTAGAGAGGAAGGGGGATGTTTTGGGGTTCATTTGTAAGCCCCTCCACCACGTGAAGTCATAACGTACGATTGTGGTAGGATGCGCATCGCGCTGTAAAGGGGGTGTGTGTATGTTCTGTGTTGTGTTGTAGGACCTAGACTACCTGCAGCAGGTGTGGGAGATCACCCAGCAGTGGGATGCCCACTGGGATGAGTGGAAGGAGGGTCAGTTTGTCACTCTGCAGACAGAGAGCATGGAGAACACCGCCCAGGCCATGTACAAGAAACTACACAAACTCAGCAGGGAACTCAAGGTCAGTGTCTATCTACCACAGCTACAGAACACATTTGATTCTACTCTATGTTCTATCCAATGATTTGCTCTGGATTGCTGAAGCTATGTATTGCCCATTGAGAGGCTTTGAAGCAGCAGGTCGGCCATATTGGCATTCCCCAGTAAGAGCAATCCTCCGAATGATTTGAAATCTACAGTATTTCAATAGTTGGGACAGTAACATTAGTACTCTCTAAAAAATATATATACTTAAAGGACATTTTTTTCAAATTTATGTTGAGCTCACGTAATATCATTTAAAAGTAGGCATTATGTGTCTGCAATAGAACAAACGTGTCAAAAACGAATGCAGACGTTCATAAATTGGGTCAAATGTGGAAGACACATTTCAGTAGAATGCATTCAGTTGTACAACTGACTAGGTATCCCCCTTTCCCTTTCCTTAGAGGCGTTTCTATAGCTTCCCAAATTTTTTTTTTTTTTTTTTTTACAATGGAGGAGCAGTACCAAGATGGCTGTTCATTGGCTGTTATTCATCCAGGGTTTATACACATCGTTGGTATCAAAGTACTCTGCATGGTACTGGGCACCTGTACTTTTCCCTCGTGCGCTAAACAGGTCCCTTGCATTTGTTGTGCAATTTTGGTAATGAAGTGGACTTTTGTATTTTGTTATGTAGTAAACTTTTGCTGTTGTTGTTGTTGTTGTTGTTGTTGTGTGCCTGCAGGATAAGCAGTGGGAGATACTGGACTTCTCTAAGAACAGGATTGACCAGTTCAAAAGAACCATCCCTCTCATCTCTGACCTGAGGAACCCAGCCATGAGGGACAGGTCAGGCCAGGAGAGAGTAATATGTCCTGCTGACGGTCCTCACCTCTAAAGTACTGTGTACAAGTCCACTCACGTTTCTCATACACGTTTGTGCAGTCTGCTCCTCCCGTAGCACTCGTTCTCCTTCACTTTAGAACCTCAAATACACTACAGCAGTTAGGAGGAGATCACCTGTTAAATGACTCAAATGTACATGTAGGTAAACACACCCGCCGTTGTTCTCCCCCCAAGGTTGTGCTTCTCTGTAGAATAATGTCTAAAACTCAGCAGGGTTTTCTACAATATGTCTATACGGTATGTCTTCACCTGCGGATTTCTAAGCCTTCGGCTCTTCCCCAATTCCCCAGTTCTTCCCCAGTCTTTTTTCTCCAGCCCTTCCTCAGTTCCTATCCTCACACCGAGCCAAGGGGTCTGGCGCCAGTCCCTGCCTGGACCATTGTAAACGCTCACTGGGCTCACCCCCCCAAAAAATTTCACTCATTTTCCTGGAGGTTCTACAGGACATCAGTTCCTCCTAAAGCCTCCTGTCCTAGTCGCGACTTCACTTCCTCCCATCAGCCCCCCCCCCCCCCCCCCCCCCCCTGATTGGTTGTGGCGTTCCCAAAACAACGTTCCCCACTTCCCATCCATCCAGCTCGATCCGGAATGTTTTGACAAGGAACCTAATGACAGGGAGAAAAGGAGGGGGAGAGAGATTTCCGAGATAACGTTGTGGCCTATCGGCAGTGATGTAACCGTCTGAAAGATCGTTTGTGACTGGGCCGCGCTCTGGGGAATAGAAGAAAATAAACAGAGGATTACGTCTGACGGAGAGAAAAGCTGAAAAAGAGAAAAGACAGAAAGAGAAAACACATTTTCCGTTGCACTCTACCAGGTCCCAGGGTGCACAGCGGCGCAGCGAGACTCCATGCGGGCGGAGAGAGAGAGAGAGAGAGAGAGAGAGAGAGAGAGAGAGAGAGAGAGAGAGAGAGAGAGAGAGAGAGAGAGAGAGAGAGAGAGAGAGAGAGATCAGAGTGCAAGATGGTGGGGTTGGGTTGTGTGCCTGGTCTGTAGTTAAGGAAGGGCGGGTGTCTTGTGGTTAAAGTCAAGTGGGGCTAAGGTACCGTGGTGCTGTGGGTAACTAAGGGGTTTCCTAGTGAGAGGAATCCAAGCTGTGATTAAATGGCAGAACATAGCCAGAGGCTGACTTCTGGCACATATTCCTTATCTATCCTCTTCCTCCTTCTCCCTCCTCCTCTTCCATTAATACCACTCCTTCAATGTGTCAATATTGTCAATCATCATGACAGTCGGTGGTTTGACCCACTCAGGTTATGGGACTGCATCCATAATGTCCAGTTACATGATGGTACCAGACCCTCCATGTTTTTAAGTGTACGCCTCACTTCACACAGACAAGAGTGAATCCAACAGGTTGAGTACAACACAGCAGAAGTAGCCAACTTGGTAGGAACATTGGACATTTATTTGTCTGTGGTATGATCCCACAAATAATCCAAGAAAATCACATCAAACATTGGTAAATCTGGTCAAGTATTTTGTTATTTTTTTAAAATCAGTATGACATTACACTATTGCATAACGCTAATAACAACCAACAAGACAGCAAACGAGACAGCACCTTTCAACCTTATATCAGTGGTTGGAATATTAAACAGTAAATTAAAAAGAAATCAATAATAAGTAATACAAAAAAAATTGAATAAAAACTCCCAATACACATACAGTTGTACATCCATCCCTTCAATAGCCTCTTTCCTCCCCAGTCCTCTCCTCTTCATACTGGCTGACCTGGTGACTGTCTGTGATTGTTGTTGCTAGGCACTGGAAGCAGATCTGCCACGAGGTTCAGCGGTCGTTTGACCACACCAGTCCAGAGTTCACGCTGGAGAGGATCGTGGCCCTGGGCCTCGAGCAGCACGCCGACAAGATCTCTGAGATATCCGGAGCCGCCAGCAAAGAGCTCTCCATAGAACAGGTCCGTTTCAGACCCTTCTCCTTTACACTCTCTCTCTCTCTCTCTCTCTCTCTCTCTCTCTCTCTCTCCCTTCTCTCACTCTCTCTCTCTCCTTTCCCTTCCTCTCTCTCTCTCCTCCTCTCTACCTACCTCCTCTCTCTCTCTCCCTTCTCTCACTTTCTCTCTCTCCTTTCCCTTCCTCTCTCTCTCTCCTCCTCTCTACCTACCTCCTCTCTCTCTCTCCCTTCTCTCAATTTCTCTCTCTCCTTTCCCTTCCTCTCTCTCTCTCCTCCTCTCTACCTACCTCCTCTCTCTCTCTCCCTTCTCTCACTTTCTCTCTCTCCTTTCCCTTCCTCTCTCTCTCTCCTCCTCTCTACCTACCTCCTCTCTCTCTCTCCCTTCTCTCACTTTCTCTCTCTCCTTTCCCTTCCTCTCTACCTACCTCCTCTCTCTCGCACCTACTGTACAGGGTTAACAGCAAAGTGTAGTCTTTTCAATAGCACGTTAATCATGGACTTCCAGTCCCTGCATCTCTCAGCACATGCCTCTAGGGGTCTGAGGGTTCAGTCATCGGAGCCTTTTGCTTTGGTTATAAGGGTCAGAGGTCGAAATGTAATTAGTCACTCCTGATCCTGGAAGTCTTTAGGGAGTGTAATGGCTCCTCATCTGTGCTCACAGCATATCCAAGCATTCAGTAAGGTCAGTGTAGAGTGTTAGAATGATGAATGGCCCACAGGTGCAGTGTACATCTGCTCTTATAACCAGGGTTGTTGGGATCAATTCCATTTCTATTAAGTCAATTTGTGACTGAATTGAAATGGCATTGACCCCAAAACTGATTATAACCCCCCCAAGTACAGTCTTAACTAAGAACCATAAGGGTTTAGCCTGGTCCCAGATCTGTTTGTGCTGTGTAAGCATCTCTGCTGTCTCCCCCTCTCTCTCTCTCTTCCCCCCCCTCTTTCTCTCTCTTTCCCTCCCCTCGCCTTAGCAGCCTTTAACCCTATAAATTCCCAGACACAGTGCTCCTCTGTCACAGAGGTTACATCAACACAGATATAGTGTGTGAATACCGTCGGCCGCCAGGGAACAGAGGCGTTTGAAATAGCCCCCTTGCCCTCCCTCCAAGCCCCCCTAACCCCTCTAGCCCCTCAAACCCCAACGCGGTTCATTGATAAGTCATAGAGGAGGATAGGAGGAGAGAAAAGAGAGAGCGCGCGCGAGAGAAAGATGGTCCATGGCCATGTAAGGCCTCTCACTGTAGGTGCCTGCCAAGATCAACGGTTTCCTGTCTTAAGAGCTGCTTCAAGCTGCTGCTGATTCAGAAATCATCATATAAGAAGGGGTGCAGATCAGATCACCCGCAACACACAAGCACACACACACACACACACACACACACACACACACACACACACACACACACACACACACACACACACACACACACACACACACACACACACACACACGCCCATCTCTGTTCCGTCTGTTAACATTAGCATTCAAACGTAGATTTTTTTCCTTCTCCTTCCAGTCGCTGGAGGGCATCGCCATGACATGGGAAGAGACGTCCCTGGACATCGCACCTTACAAAGACAAGGGCCACCACAGGCTGAGGTAAGTCAGTCTGCCCCCCGCAGGGGAGGGAAAGAGGGGTCAAAGGTCACAGAGTTAAAGGTCAGGGGTCAGAGAGAGGCATGTCACCTCAGTAACAAGGCCTCAATGAAAAGGTGACTTGCCACTTGGCGTTTCGCCGAGCTGAACTGAAAATCTTCCCCTTTGTGAAATTCAGGGCTCGACATTCAGGGCTGCCCGCTGGCCCGGCAACATCTGCCGAGCTCACCAGGACAGTTAATCAAATTTTCATATTTGAGTCAGTACATTTTCAAACCCCAAAACAGAAAAAAAAAACAATTATATTTGTTCCTTCGCATGTCGGATGCTTCACACTTGCATGGCTGAAGCATGGGGTTGCTCCTCTGCATTGTTTACCACATGGCTCTTTAACCCTGTTCCTGGAGAGCTACCCTTGTTATCAACCAGCATTTGGTTTCCAAGGCTACATCCTGGATACTCGCGCCAGACCCGTCTCAGCGGAGGCGGGAAGCTCATCAGTTCAGAGTTGAACATTGGCATGTGCATTCAAAAGGACCTTCACCTGCTTTTCAGTCTTTTTTCATATCAGATGACATTAATTATTTATTTATGTTACCCCCTTTTTTCTCCCCAATTTCATGGTATCCATTTGATAGTTACAGTCTTGTCTCATTGCTACAACTCCTGTACGGACTCGGGAGAGGCAAAGGTCGAGAGCCATGCGTCCTCCGAAACACAACACAACCAAGCCACACTGCTTCTTGACACAATGCACATCCAACCCGGAAGCCAGCCGCACCAATGTGTCGGAGGAAACACCGTACACCTAGCGACCTGGTCAGCCTGCACTGCGCCCGGCCCGCCACAGGAGTCGCTAGTTCGCGATGAGACAAGGATATCCCTGCCGGCCAAACCCTCCCCTAAACCCGGACGACGCTGGGCCAATTGTGCGTCGCCCCGTGGGCCTCCCGGCGACAGAGCCTGGGCTCAAACCCAGAATCTCTGGTGGCACAGCTAGCACTGCGATGCAGTGCCTTAGACCACTGCACCACCCGGGAGGCGCGATGACATTATTAAAAAAACAAACATTTACTTAGGCCTACACTAAGAAGCTACTTGGTTGTCAAGACATGAACATTGTTTACACAAAAAGTTAAATACAGGAATACAAGACAACAGTTTTGATGACAGTTATTGAAAAGAGCAGGATCTCAGCTTTACAGTGGTGTATGATTTATTTCTCAACTTTTTTCGCAATTGGCAGCGTTTTACAATCCCAGTGTCTGGCATGACAATGGGGGAAAAAGTCAGCAGGAAGCGCGGCGGCCATTCGAATGCATAAACGGTAGGCCTATATTCACTATAAAGTTCACACAATTACACTCTATTTATAAACATTGTAGAAATCACATGATTCTATTGGTGCCACTGGGAGTTCTTTTTTTAGGACATTAAACAAGCAACAAGATCATATTTAGAGTCTGTGATCTAAGTAATGGTTAGCCCTTTGTGGTAAACCAGGGCTCTCCAACGCTGTCCCTGGAGAGATACCGTCTTGTAGGTTTTCGCTCCAACCCTGATCCAGCACCCCTGATTCTAATAATTAGCTGGTTGATACGCTGAATGAGGTTAGTTACAACTGGGGTTGGAGAGAGAACCTACAGGAGGGTAGCTCTCCAGGAACAGGGTTGGAGAGCCCTGTGGTAAACAATGCAGAGGAGCAACCCCATGCTTCAGCCATGTAGCCACCATGCTGCACCCGACAGGTGATCATTCTTCAGCCATGTAGCCACCATGCTGCACCAGACAGGTGATCATGCTTCAGCCATGTAGCCACCATGCCGCACCAGACAGGCGATCATGCTTCAGCCATGTAGCCACCATGCCGCACCAGACAGGTGATCATGCTTCAGCCATGTAGCCACTATACTGCACCAGACAGGTGATCATGCTTCAGCCATGTAGCCACCATGCCGCACCAGACAGGTGATCATGCTTCAGCCATGTAGCCACCATGCCGCACCAGACAGGTGATCATGCTTCAGCCATGTAGCCACCATGCTGCACCCGACAGGTGATCATTCTTCAGCCATGTAGCCACCATGCTGCACCAGACAGGTGATCATGCTTCAGCCATGTAGCCACCATGCCGCACCAGACAGGCGATCATGCTTCAGCCATGTAGCCACCATGCCGCACCAGACAGGTGATCATGCTTCAGCCATGTAGCCACCATGCTGCACCCGACAGGTGATCATGCTTCAGCCATGTAGCCACCATGCTGCACCAGACAGGTGATCATGCTTCAGCCATGTAGCCACCATGCCGCACCAGACAGGCGATCATGCTTCAGCCATGTAGCCACCATGCCGCACCAGACAGGTGATCATGCTTCAGCCATGTAGCCACCATGCTGCACCAGACAGGTGATCATGCTTCAGCTATGTAGCCACCATACTGCACCAGACAGGTGATCATGCTTCAGCCATGTAGCCACCATGCTGCACCAGACAGGTGATCATGCTTCAGCCATGTAGTCACCATTCTGCATCAGACAGGTGATCATGCTTCAGCCATGTAGCCACCATTCTGCATCAGACAGGTGATCATGCTTCAGCCATGTAGCCACTATGCTGTACCAGACAGGTGATCATGCTTCAGCCATGTAGCCACCATGCTGCATCAGACAGGTGATCATGCTTCAGCCATGTAGCCACCATGCTGCACCAGACAGGTGATCATGCTTCAGCCATGTAGCCACCATGCTGCACCAGACAGGTGATCATGCTTCAGCCATGTAGCCACTATGCTGCACCAGACAGGTGATCATGCTTCAGCCATGTAGCCACCATTCTGCATCAGACAGGTGATCATGCTTCAGCCATGTAGCCACCATTCTGCATCAGACAGGTGATCATGCTTCAGCCATGTAGCCACCATGCTGCACCAGACAGGTGATCATGCTTCAGCCATGTAGCCACTATGCTGCACCAGACAGGTGATCATGCTTCAGCCATGTAGCCACTATGCTGCACCAGACAGGTGATCATTCTTATTGCTAAAATAGCACACCGGTCTGTTAATATGGACCATGTACAGGCCCTAAAGATATTGCGTTCCATTTTATTGTGCTCATTTCTGGAGAGGAATATGACATTTTAAACAGCTTAATATGTTAAGGCTATATGTCATCATTTTATTTTGGTTTCCCAAACAATCAGTGTAAACATATGGTTGGCTATACGCTAGCCAACCTGCCCAGACTGCAAATTTAACATGACATCACCCACGATTGAAATTCTGCATGCCAAACTTGCTTTCCTGTGATCGTGGCCCAGGCCAGTCATTTTCTAATTCGGGCCAGTAGTTTTCACTTGGTACTGGTCCAGTGTGCCACTGGTAAATTGACCTGAACATCAAGCCCTAAAATTGACCTGTAAAGACTTTCTTTTTGGGATGCGGTTACTGACAACAACCTTTGGATGCAGTTAGTTTGGCACAGGATAATGTAGCTAGTTGTGGCTTGTCTGAAACAAAAAGGAGAGAGGCGTGCTCATTGGTCCACCAGCTGAACACCTCCCTCAACAAGCAGGCAGGGGCTTTGGTGAGCATTAGCCAGATCAAAATGACTCATTCCACACGCAGTATAAAACCCTTCAAACGCATGGCTTTTCCCAGAACAGACAGAGTACACACGCGCTGGGCCTCAAAGGATTAAATTAATGGGTTCAATTCAGAATCAGAACCTACTCACGGCTCTGCATGTTCGCAGAGGAGGACATTAAAACAGGCACAGACGGACACACGCTAGCAGGACATAAACGAGGACACAGTCTCAGTGTGGCTCCATCCACCCAGCAGCAGCTCGTTATATCCCTACCCCCAAGTCACAGATTTGTCCTTAATTGGAAAGTTGTCCTCATTTACTTTACCTATTTTATGGATTAGGGGGTTTCGCTGCCCAGCCTAATTGAACCATAGCTTCCATGTGTTCCCAGTCAGTGAGGATGGTAATTGGCTGATTGGGGATGAGTTGTGGAGTTGTTTTCCCCCATCAGATGTAGTTATGAACAGCATGCATATTACACAGTAGCCTATTATTGAAATGAATCTAACTAGAACAATGCGAAAACAACCACCACAACAGAAATGAACAAGAGAACGTAATGTTTCAACGTGATAGGATGCAAGGCCTTAGGTCTGTTCTAGTGTGTCTGTGTGTGTAGATTTATTAATTATTCTAACATTGTTATTGTATTAGTCCGGTGTGGTATTAAGTCACATTTACTGGCCTCAAGGCAGAGACAGAGACAACAGAGCGAAAGAACGAGGCGAAAAGAGAGGCCAGCTAGCACAAAATGTGTTTCTTACAGCTTGGTGAGAGAGTGGCTGTCCTATAGTTATTTTACATACAACCTTCCCACAACTTTCTGGGAATGGTGCAGGATAGTCGTTTGGTTTTAGAACATTCTCAGCACATTTAAGGAACTTGACAACAAAAAAATGTTTCCCTAAAGGTTCACACATGGTTACATTCAGGTCTGTTGGCCACGCCCACTAATTGGCCACACCTGATCTTAATGAGTGCTCATTTATTTTGAAATGGGGTCTGTTTGAGTAGACTAAAATGAGCAGCTTTGTATGCGTAGAAAAACATGTCATGCTGGTTTTGAATCTCACTGATGCCGTGTCACAATAAAAAAATGTGTTTGAATGAGTAATGCCTAAGCAAGTGTAATTCCTTGTGTCCTTTCTGCGCTTCGAGTTACAAAAAAGTTCACCTAAAATAGGCTAGCAGTGTTATTAAAAGTCTTATTGAAGCATTCAGGGAAAGTTATTCAAAAACCTAGACATTTCGTTATTAGAGTGTTAAGAAAACGTACAATAATAACCATAAAACTTTCACAACATTTATAGTAAAACATCCCAGTAAAACTGTAAAGGAACCAAAGTAAAACGTTCTCAAAACCTTCCTGCAACCTAAAAACAAACATTTCCAGAACAGTCTGGAATATTCTGAAACCAAAAAACACACGTTCTCACAACTTCCAAGAAACCAAATGTGCTAGCTGGGAGAATTATACCTAAGATGAGATACAGAGCTTTGAGGGTTGTGATAAGCAAAGACTTCAAGACTCATTTATAACCTGTGTATCTATAATATAATGTCACTCTAAATGGCTCATCAATGACAGGTCAATCAGTGGCACATTACTGTAGCTTTACTGCCGACAGCTTTAACACAAACAGAGGTAGCTTGCGACATTTGTTGAAGAGCCAGTGCAATTGAAGCTGAAAACATCGTTGTGTAAGTAGTCGAGACGAGATACTCACAGTCACGAACAGTGTGCAGAAAAACAGGCCTAAAACACTGGGAAAGGACACACATACACTATCCATGTCTCAATTCTCTCAAGGCTTAAACATTCTTCTTTAATCTGTCTCCTCCCCTTCATCAACACTCACCTACACTGATTGAAGTGGATTTAACAAGTGACATCAACAAGGGATCATAGCTTTCACCTGGATTCACCTTGCCAGTCTATGTCATGGAAAGAGCAGGTGTTCCTAATGTTTTGTACACGCAGTGTATGTCTACAGTATATTCGTCTCTGCGTGTGTCTGTGTATGTCTACAGTACATTTGTCTGTGTATGTCAACAGTATATTTGTCTCTGCGTGTGTCTGTGTATGTCAACAGTATATTTGTCTCTGCGTGTGTCTGTGTATGTCAACAGTATATTTGTCTCTGCGTGTGTCTGTGTATGTCAACAGTATATTTGTCTCTGCGTGTGTCTGTGTATGTCTACAGTATATTTGTCTCTGTGTGTGTCTGTGTATGTCTACAGTATATTTGTCTCTGTGTGTGTCTGTGTATGTCTACAGTATATTTGTCTCTGCGTTTGTCTGTGTATGTCAACAATATATTTGTCTCTGCGTGTGTCTGTGTATGTCTACAGTATATTCGTCTCTGCGTGTGTCTGTGTATGTCTACAGTATATTTGTCTCTGCGTTTGTCTGTGTATGTCAACAATATATTTGTCTCTGCGTGTGTCTGTGTATGTCTACAGTATATTTGTCTCTGCGTGTGTCTGTGTATGTCTACAGTATATTTGTCTCTGCGTTTGTCTGTGTATGTCAACAATATATTTGTCTCTGCGTGTGTCTGTGTATGTCTACAGTATATTCGTCTCTGCGTGTGTCTGTGTATGTCAACAGTATATTTGTCTCTGCGTGTGTCTGTGTATGTCAACAGTATATTTGTCTCTACGTGTGTCTGTGTATGTCAACAGTATATTTGTCTCTGCGTGTGTCTGTGTATGTCTACAGTATATTTGTCTCTGCGTGTGTCTGTGTATGTCAACAGTATATTTGTCTCTACGTGTGTCTGTGTATGTCAACAGTATATTTGTCTCTGCGTGTGTCTGTATGTCAACAGTATATTTGTCTCTGCGTGTGTCTGTGTATGTCAACAGTATATTTGTCTCTGTGTGTGTCTGTGTATGTCAACAGTATATTTGTCTCTGCGTGTGTCTGTGTATGTCTACAGTATATTTGTCTCTACGTGTGTCTGTGTATGTCAACAGTATATTTGTCTCTGCGTGTGTCTGTATGTCAACAGTATATTTGTCTCTGCGTGTGTCTGTGTATGTCAACAGTATATTTGTGTCTGTCAGTGTGAGCGTGTCTGAAATTGGCTGATGGAAAGAAGCGGAGGTTGAGAGGTGTCAGGAATAAAAGCGGCAGCAGCTTCTCTCTCTCTCCCTCCCCTTTTCCTCTCTATCTCTCTCCTCCCCCATCTCTCTCCAGGTGTCACGTCAGCTTCTCTCGCCCACCAGTGAGCCACTGCCAGGTCACTGCTAACGGAGACACATGCACCACAGAGGGAGATGGGGGGGTGGGGTGGGGGGGGAGTGGGGGGGGAGAAGGCTAGAAGGAAGGGGAAGGAGAGACAGAGAGCGAGAGAGAGAGAGAGAAAGAGAAGGGGGGGAGAAGGAGAGTGAGAGAGAAAGAGGGAGGAATAACAGAGATAGATAGAGAGGAGTGAGAAATGTGCTCTTTCTGCGCATCTCCGTCAGTTTTTTAAAATGTAATTAAGTGGTGATGGCGAGCTCGGTTGTGTAGACACTGACGAGTCTTCTGTTGTTACGCTTGTTTCTACCGGCGGATTCGCGCGTGTGTTGTATCATTACATGAACCGTGTTTTGAACTAGTCGCGGGCCGCTCTTTTTTGGTTTGATAAGAAACAACCTTTTTCTGTCATGTTACCTAGCTAGCTAACTACCTGGTAACTTGACCAAAAGGCTATGTTCTAATTTGTATTGCACGGAAAGAGCCAAATTCCAAGCTATATCTTAATGAAAAAACGACTTATTTTTCTGGTGTTTCATTTCTAAGTTGGGAGCAGTATTTAGTATTTATTAGGATCCCAAAAGGCAACAGCTACTCTTCCCGGGGTCCAAATAGGACTAAAACAATTGGCTGCCGCAAGGCAACAGCTACTCTTCCCGGGGTCCAAATAGGACTAAAACAATTGGCTGCCGCAAGGCAACAGCTACTCTTCCCGGGGTCCAAATAGGACTAAAACAATTGGCTGCCGCAAGGCAACAGCTACTCTTCCCGGGGTCCAAATAGGACTAAAACAATTGGCTGCCGCAAGGCAACAGCTACTCTTCCCGGGGTCCAAATAGGACTAAAACAATTGGCTGCCGCAAGGCAACAGCTACTCTTCCCGGGGTCCAAATAGGACTAAAACAATTGGCTGCCGCAAGGCAACAGCTACTCTTCCCGGGGTCCAAATAGGACTAAAACAATTGGCTGCCGCAAGGCAACAGCTACTCTTCCCGGGGTCCAAATAGGACTAAAACAATTGGCTGCCGCAAGGCAACAGCTACTCTTCCCGGGGTCCAAATAGGACTAAAACAATTGGCTGCCGCAAGGCAACAGCTACTCTTCCCGGGGTCCAAATAGGACTAAAACAATTGGCTGTCGCAAGGCAACAGCTACTCTTCCCGGGGTCCAAATAGGACTAAAACAATTGGCTGCCGCAAGGCAACAGCTACTCTTCCCGGGGTCCAAATAGGACTAAAACAATTGGCTGCCGCAAGGCAACAGCTACTCTTCCCGGGGTCCAAATAGGACTAAAACAATTGGCTGCCGCAAGGCAACAGCTACTCTTCCCGGGGTCCAAATAGGACTAAAACAATTGGCTGCCGCAAGGCAACAGCTACTCTTCCCGGGGTCCAAATAGGACTAAAACAATTGGCTGCCGCAAGGCAACAGCTACTCTTCCCGGGGTCCAAATAGGACTAAAACAATTGGCTGCCGCAAGGCAACAGCTACTCTTCCCGGGGTCCAAATAGGACTAAAACAATTGGCTGTCGCAAGGCAACAGCTACTCTTCCCGGGGTCCAAATAGGACTAAAACAATTGGCTGCCGCAAGGCAACAGCTACTCTTCCCGGGGTCCAAATAGGACTAAAACAATTGCGTCGCAAGGAACGTTTGACATCTTCCTAAGTCACAGGTTGGTTTTAACTTTCTGGTCTTGGAATTGTATCAACTCGCTATCCAAGGCTTTTACTTGCGACATATAGTTCAGTGCATTAAAGAGGAACAATGGGCACATATTAAAGATGTGCATGCTCATCCCCAGAATCCTTTCACGTGTCTATTTTCAAAGGACAAAGCTAAGAACAACTTCATAGTTAAGAACACTATAACAATATGGCAGAAAATGAAGCGTATTCTACAAGAATCAATATCACTCCCTAAAAACGTACCCCTATGGAACAATCCTTGGATAGCTTTTCAGAATTCACCGGTAAATTGGTCCACATGGAAAACTAAAAGCATAGAAACCGTAAATGACTTGGTAACAGGAAATTATTCATTTATTTCCATAACAGAATTCCGAAGTAATTTTGGACGGATCATTTCAAATACATGCAACTTAAATGTTACGTCTCATAACATTTTGATTTGCAATCTTTTGGACATCAGAGCAGCCTTGAGGAAATCTTACTTGAGTCAGAAAATGTTGTTCATATGATAGGGAAGATATATACAAAATCTTACAGAGAGCATATCCAACTAACAACCTCTTAACCCAGTATAAACTAATGTATGAAACGTATGATACAAGAGACAAAATTCACAAATTCTACAGCACAACGGCAGCGTCATGTCTTAAGTGTAAATGACTCAATAACCCATGCTTTCTGGGAACGCTATAAAGTCCGGAAGTTGTGGGCGGATCTAGAAAGTTGGCTATCAGAAGTATTTAATCCGTCTGCATATTTAATCTGCCTGCATATTTCAAGACACAGCATATGGGGGTGTAGTGAGATACCCGATGGGTCGGACAATTCTCTTCTCATCACTCACCTTGAAAGAAACGTGGAAATCAATCAATCTGCCGTCATTAATACAATGGAAAAATTGAAATTGTGTGGGCTACAGAGAGAAAGAGACGGAGAGTGATGCGGGCGATGGAGATGGGGGGGGGGGGGGTGTGTAGTTGATGTTTGTATGTGTATGTTTATGTTTTGTATTGTTTATAAAATGTGTGTTAGTGTTAGTGTGTTAGTGTGCAGAACTCAGGAACGGCGTCCTGGGGGTCAGAGCTAACAGGACCCCCCTCTACTTTCAACACTACTCTGAAAAGAAGAACATTTTCTTACTTTCCGTGCAAAACCTTTTTGGGCCCTCACAAGTTTGCATCCCCGAGGGATGGTGGTTGATATTAGGGTGGAATGAGGAGCCAGATAGACAAAGACAGGATACAGAAATAAACAGACAGGTGGGGAGCCAGATAGACAAATAGACAGGATACAGAAATGAACAGACAGGTGGGGAGGCAGATAGACAAATAGACAGGATACAGAAATGAACAGACAGGTGGGGAGGCAGATAGACAAATAGACAGGATACAGAAATAAACAGACAGGTGGGGAGGCAGATAGACAAATAGACAGGATACAGAAATAAACAGACAGGTGGGGAGGCAGATAGACAAATAGACAGGATACAGAAATGAACAGACAGGTGGGGAGGCAGATAGACAAATAGACAGGATACAGAAAAAAACAGACAGGTGGGGAGGCAGATAGACAAATAGACAGGATACAGAAATAAACAGACAGGTGGGGAGGCAGATAGACAAATAGACAGGATACAGAAATAAACAGACAGGTGGGGAGCCAGATAGACAAATAGACAGGATACAGAAATAAACAGACAGGTGGGGAGGCAGATAGACAAATAGACAGGATACAGAAATAAACAGACAGGTGGGGAGGCAGATAGACAAATAGACAGGATACAGAAATAAACAGACAGGTGGGGAGGCAGATAGACAAATAGACAGGATACAGAAATAAACAGACAGGTGGGGAGGCAGATAGACAAATAGACAGGATACAGAAATAAACAGACAGGTGGGGAGGCAGATAGACAAATAGACAGGATACAGAAATAAACAGACAGGTGGGAAGGCAGATAGACAAATAGACAGGATACAGAAATAAACAGACAGGTGGGGAGGCAGATAGACAAATAGACAGGATACAGAAATGAACAGACAGGTGGGGAGGCAGATAGACAAATAGACAGGATACAGAAATGAACAGACAGGTGGGGAGGCAGATAGACAAATAGACAGGATACAGAAATGAACAGACAGGTGGGGAGGCAGATAGACAAATAGACAGGATACAGAAATGAACAGACAGGTGGGGAGGCAGATAGACAAATAGACAGGATACAGAAATGAACAGACAGGTGGGAAGGCAGATAGACAAATAGACAGGATACAGAAATAAACAGAAATAAACAGACAGGTGGGGAGCCAGATAGACAAATAGACAGGATACAGAAATAAACAGACAGGTGGGGAGGCAGATAGACAAATAGACAGGATACAGAAATAAACAGACAGGTGGGAAGGCAGATAGACAAATAGACAGGATACAGAAATAAACAGACAGGTGGGAAGGCAGATAGACAAATAGACAGGATACAGAAATAAACAGACAGGTGGGGAGGCAGACAAATAGACAGGATACAGAAATGAACAGACAGGTGGGGAGGCAGATAGACAAATAGACAGGATACAGAAATGAACAGACATGTGGGGAGGCAGATAGACAAATAGACAGGATACAGAAATAAACAGACAGGTGGGGAGGCAGATAGACAAATAGACAGGATACAGAAATAAACAGACAGGTGGGGAGGCAGATAGACAAATAGACAGGATACAGAAAAAAACAGACAGGTGGGGAGGCAGATAGACAAATAGACAGGATACAGAAATAAACAGACAGGTGGGGAGGCAGATAGACAAATAGACAGGATACAGAAATAAACAGACAGGTGGGGAGGCAGATAGACAGGATACAGAAATGAACAGACAGGTGGGGAGGCAGATAGACAAATAGACAGGATACAGAAATAAACAGACAGGTGGGGAGGCAGATAGACAAATAGACAGGATACAGAAATGAACAGACAGGTGGGGAGGCAGATAGACAAATAGACAGGATACAGAAATGAACAGACAGGTGGGGAGGCAGATA
>NC_052312.1:18397237-18404737 GCF_016432855.1 Salvelinus namaycush
TACAACAGGTAGACCTTACAGTGAAATGCTTACTTTACAAGCCCTTAACCAACAAGGCTTTAAAACCTCTTGAGCCTATGGGGGGTGCTATTTCGATCTTGGAAAAATTGGTCCCCAAATTAAACTGCCTCGTACTCAATTCTTGCTCGTACAATATGCATATTATTATTACTATTGGATAGAAAACACTCTCTAGTTTCTAAAACCGTTTGAATTATGTCTCTGAGTGAAACAGAACTCATTCTGCAGCACTTTTCCTGCCAGGGAGTGAGATTTCAGAAATCTCGGCCTCTGTTCCCAGGTCAGTTTATAAGTCCCTGTGAACGCTGTGGGGCTACAAACACTGCATACGCCTTCCTCTAGATGTCAGTAAGTGGTGACAATTTGAATGGAGTCGATTGCGCAATCGGGGACCTTATATTAGACCCTGGAGCGGAAGTACCTTTCTTTTCAACCTTGCGCTCGACGCAGAATGGACGTCGGACTGGCCTCCTTCCAAGCTTTGGTTTAGCCAGTTCTATATCCCCGGTCATGTTTTTATTCGTTATAGTTGTTAAAGACATCATAAGGTAGTTAATTTAAACCGACTTATAGCAGTTTATAGCAGTTTATTGCGATTTTCTGGCATTTCTTTGTGACGCACTTTCAAGAGTTGGACACTTTTCCGGTACATGCCGAACGTTAGTGGCCATTTCGACAGGACAAGAGGACATCTTTCGACCAAAAGACGATTAGACCGGAGAAAGGACACCTTGCCCAAGATTCTGATGGAAGCTCAGCTAATAGTAAGAACTATTTATGCTGATAAATCGTTGTTCTGTTGAAAATAGTCAAATGCATAAAACGCCATTACTTGCAATGTAGCCTTGCGTTATCGGACCCTGTATTGCGCAGCAACGTTAATTTTAAAAATGTAATTCAGCGATTGCATTAAGAACTAATTTGTCTTTCAATTGCTGTCCACCCTGTATTTTTTAGTCAAGTTTATGATTATTTATTGATTAGACTAGGTGACTCTCCAAGATGGCGCCCAACATTTTTCTTTGCAGCTTGGCAACTTTTCTCATTGTATAAGCATGATTTGTGCCGCTAAATATGCACATTTTCGAACAAACTCTATATGCCTTGTGTAATATGATGTTACAGGACTGTCATCTGAAGAATTCTGAGAAGGTTAGTGAAAAAATTAATATATTTTGGTGGTGATAACGTTATCGCTCTTTTTGCCTTGAATCAATGCTGGGGTGATGTTAGCACATGTGGTATGCTAATATAACGATATATTGTGTTTTCGCTGTAAAACACTTCGAAAATCTGAAATATTGTCTGGATTCACAAGATCTGTGTCTTTCAATTGCTGTACGCTGTGTATTTTTAAGAAATGTTTTATGATGAGTAATTAGGTAATACACGTTGCTCTCTGTAGTTATTCTAGTCGAGTTGTGATGGTGGCTGCAATGGTAAACTATGATTTATACCTGAAATATGCAAATTTTTCTAACAAAACATATGCTATACAATAAATATGTTATCAGACTGTCATCTGATGAAGTTTTTTCTTGGTTAGTGGCTATTTATATCTTTATTTGGTCGAATTGGTGATAGCTACTGATGGAGTGAAAAAATGGTGGAGTAAGAAAAATTGTGTCTTTTGCTAACGTGGTTAGCTAATAGATTTACATATTGTGTCTTCCCTGTAAAACATTTTAAAAATCAGAAATGGTGGCTAGATTCACAAGAAGTGTATCTTTCATCTGGTGTCTTGGACTTGTGATTTAATGATATTTAGATGCTAGTATTTACTTGTGACGCTATGCTAGGCTATGCTAGTCAGCTTTTTTACTGGTGGGGGTGCTCCCGGATCCGGGTTTGGGAGGAACTAGAAGTTTTAAGACGTTTCTGAGTGACTCGTTCATTTTAGTCGTTCGTTTGACATGCTAGTGCTGGCCGCAATGAGGTCTACAGCAGGATTAATACACGCTCCTCCGGTTTAGCGGCTCCAGAGACGACCAGCAACTGTCTGTCATATATGCGCAGGAAAATACAATTGAAGTCGGAAGTTTACATTCACTTAGGCTGGAGTCATTAAAACTCGTTTTTCAACCACTATAGTTTTGGCAAGTCGGTTAGGACATCTACTTTGTGCATGACACAAGTTATGTTTCCAGCATTTGTTTTCAGACAGATTATTTCACTTATAATTCACTGTATCACAATTCCAGTGGGTCAGAAGTTTACATACACTAAGTTGACTGTGCCTTTAAACAGCTTGGAAAATTCCAGAAAATGATCTCATGGCTTTAGAAGCTTCTGATAGGCTAATTGACATCATTTGAGTCAATTGGAGGTGTACCTGTGGATGTATTTCAAGGCCTACCTTCAAACTCAGTGCCTCTTTGCTTGACATCATGGGAAAATCAAAAGAAATCAGCAAAGACCTCAGAAAAAAAAATGTAGACCTCCACAAGTCTGGTTCATCCTTGGGAGCAATTTCCAAATGCCTGAAGGTACCATGTTCATCTGTACAAACAATAGTACGCAAGTATAAACACCATGGGACCACGCAGCCGTCACACCACTCAGGAAGGAGACGCGTTCTGTCTCCTAGAGATGAACGTACTTTGGTGCGAAAAGTGCAAATCAATCCCAGAACAACAGCAAAGGACCTTGTGAAGATGCTGGAGGAAACAGGTACAGAAGTATCTATATCCACAGTAAAACGAGTCCTATATCGACATAACCTGAAAGGCCGCTCAGCAAGGAAGAAGCCACTGCTCCAAAACCGCCATAAAAAAGCCAGACTACGGTTTGCAACTGCACATGGGGACAAAGATTGTGCTTTTTGGAGAAATGTCCTCTGGTCTGATGAAACAAAAATAGAACTGTTTGGCCATAATGACCATCGTTCTGTTTGGAGGAAAAAGGGGGAGGCTTGCAAGCCGAAGAACACCATCCCAACCTTGAAGCTCGGGGGTGGCAGCATCATGTTGTGGGGGTGCTATGCTGCAGGAGGGACTGGTGCACTTCACAAAATAGATGGCATCATGAGGTAGGAAAATTATGTGGATATATTGAAGCAACATCTCAAGACATCAGTCAGGAAGTTAAAGCTTGGTCGCAAATGGGTCTTCCAAATGGACAATGACCCCAAGCATTCTTCCAAAGTTGTGGCAAAATGGCTTAAGGACAACAAAGTCAAGGTATTGGAGTGGCCATCACAAAGCCTTGACCTCAATCCTATAGAACATTTGTGGGCAGAACTGAAAAAGCGTGTGCGAGCCAGGAGGCCTACAAACCTGACTGAGTTACACCAGCTCTGTCAGGAGGAATGGGCCAAAATTCACCCAACTTATTGTGGGAAGCTGGTGGAAGGCTACCCGAAACGTTTGACCCAAGTTAAACAATTTAAAGGCAATGCTACCAAATACTAATTGAGTGTATGTAAACTTCTGACCCACTGGGAATGTGATGAAAGAAATAAAAGCTGAAATAAATCATTCTCTCTACTATTATTCTGACATTTCACATTCTGAAAAGAAAGTGGTGATCCTAACTGACCTAAAACAGGGAATTTTTACTTGGATTAAATGTCAGGAATTGTGAAAACTGAGTTTAAATGTATTTGACTAAGGTGTATGTAAACTTCCGACTTCAACTGTAGATATTGAGCATAGAGAAGAAAAAGACATGTTTAGAACTGATAATTGATCACATGGTGCAAGAATGAATTAAATTAATTCATTATTGAATGTTATAATGGACACTGCTTTGTAGAACCAAAACATACACAGGCTCTGCTCAACAAACTCAAACTCGAGAACAAATTGTTTGGGGGGGATGCAGTTCGAGAACGATATTGTGCTTATCACCTTTCACGGCAATAAAGAAAGAATCTTATTTGTTTGCCTAGCAATCAACAAATGTACGTTGTTTTTTAAGCACACGACACACGTTTACAGGTCTGCGGCTTTATTGACTCAAATGAAAGAAATTAGTTGAAAGAGTTGTTCTTTTGACTGAAGGAGTCGATAAAAAGAGACAAACTTCCCATCACTATTTGACAGAGATGAAAATATCAATTCGAAATTAAGAAAGAGGGGAGATCTAATGATGCATCAACTAGGATGGGTTATTTAAATGACTAGGATTATGCCTTTGGCTGCTGGACAATTACATTTCTTTAAGTGTTTAGAAAATAATTCCCTCAACATTTCTATGGTTGTATTTTAGACTAGGCTACTTTGAAACAAGGTAAGACATGTTTCATACAATTACATAAAATATCCAGGTTTTAAACAGTGAAGTTTATGGTTAAATAGTTTCAAAATTCTGACCTCCTCCTCTCAGATTCAAGTTGGGTGCGGTCTGCGACATGCACTGTCCTTCACTCTCTGGTCTTGTGACGATTTAATATGAACGAACAGTGCCTCGGATATGTTGACAGAATCAAGCCTTTAGACGTTATTGTTAATTATCCTTCATTGTATTTGTCAAACATGTGTTTAGCCTATATTTATGTAATTAAACGTCTCATGAAAGTTTGGCTACATTTTCTGCCGCCTCCCTCATGTCAGCATAGGTTCGGACATGAGGCTGTAACCAATATGCATATCATATAAACTTTGACATGTCGGCTTTTTTAAATTTAAGTTCATGAAAAATAGATTTTAATATTATTCCAATGTTGCCCTCTCTGATCCAATTCTGATCGGAGTAATTGTTTGATATGGGGATTGTTGTGGGATAATTTTTTTTTTTACATGTCCATTCAGACAACTCAAACCTATATTCTTCTTGTCTGCCAATTTTGGTTTACTTGTCCCGGACAAGAAGACCAGCGTTAATGTCGAGCCCTGCACTCACACACACATCACCAACAGATATTCCACAGCCTTCATGTGAAATATCATCAGAGCAAAATGCACACACACATATACAATAGCTACAGTATACAGTAAACAGCATGGCAGTAATGGCTATTTGCCTGTCTGTACAGTAATCAGGCAGACACACACACACACACACACACACACACACACACACACACACACACACACACACACACACACACACACACACACACACACACACACACACACACACACGCGCGCCTCCCCACAGCTCTGTCTCTGGGCTCCATTCAGCCATTCAGGCAGGCAGCTCTCTGGGCACTAGCCCTGAGCTCGGCCCTCTGGGCATTCCTCCTCTAGCTCTGCTGGATAACACCAGATCCTTCAGCATGTATTACGTGTGTGGTTGGTGTGGTGTGTGTGTGTGTGTGTGTGTGTGTGTGTGTGTGTGTGTGTGTGTGTGTGTGTGTGTGTGTGTGTGTGTGTGTGTGTGTGTGTGTCGGATGGATGGATCAAGTGAAGCATATGTGCAGAGTGTGGCGAGTGTTGTTGGTAAGTGAGTTTGTGGTCAGCGTGTATTGCTTCAGCAGTCGATGGAGACGTAGTGATGCGTGTCGGCTCAGTGTGCGTGTTTTTGTGCGTGTCATGCGTTTGTTTCTCTTTGTATTTTGTGGGTCAGTTGACAGTTGTATGAATGTACATGATAAGTTAGTGTGTGTGTGTGTGTGTGTGTGTGTGTGTGTGTGTGTGTGTGTGTGTGTGTGTGTGTGTGTGTGTGTGTGTGTGTGTGTGTGTGTGTGTGTGTGTGTGTGTGTGCGGGTGTGTGTGTGTGTGTGTGTGTGTGTGTGTGTGTGTGTGTGTGTGTGTGTGTGTGTATGGCATTACAAGCAGAGCAGAGTGAACATAGGGTCTTGAATGTGTAAGTGGTAGCATGGGCCAACATCCCTTTCGACACCTTGTAGAGTCCATGCCCTGTCCAATTGAGCGGGGGGGGGGGGTGACAAATTAGGTGTTCCTAATCTCAGTGTACATTATGGAGAGTGTGTGATTAGTCACTAACAGTGTGTACCTGTGCTTTGAGTGATTGTGTGTGTGTGCATTTAGGCATTGTGAGTGTGCTCTGAGCAGTGTATGCCCTATGCGCCATGCGTGTGTGTGCACTCTGAGCGGTGTGTGTGTGTGTGTCCCTAGCTGATGGAGCGTGCGGATAACCTAGCCTCCTCCTTTCATTGCCCTTCCCTCAAGAACCCATCTCTCTCTCTCTCGCTCTCACTCTCTCTTTTTTCATTCTCTCTCTCGCTCTCTCTCGCTCTCACTCTCTCTTTTTTTCATTCTCTCTCTCGCTCTCTCTCGCTCTCACTCTCTTTTTTCTTTCTCTCTATCTCTCTCACTCACTCTCACTCTCTCTCTCTTTTTCATTCTCTCTCTCTCTCTCTCTCTCTCTCTCGCTCTCTCTCATCTAGAACACTATTTGAATCCTATCCTATCTCTCCCACCTAATGTGGTGAAACAACAGGTCTGGTACTGTAGGTACCAGTCTGGTATTGTAGGTAGTTGAACCTGTAGTTCCTGTGGTGTCGGGACTCAGTGTGAATACATTAAGGCCCTCTCTCTCCTCTCCTCTCCTCTCTGCATGGCCCTGTCTCTCTCTGCACCACAGTCCTTGAGAGCTCAAATTGACATTGGAGGACTGGTTATTAATACGTGGACAACAGTGGTATGGGCACGCTTGTGTGTCGCTGTGTGTGTGTCTAATACACGGTGTGCTCAGAACACACCACGTCTGATGAAATTAAAGAAAAGTTAGCTCTCTGCACACCTGCTGAAGTCATGATCTCTGTGTGTGTGTGTGTGTGTGTGTGTGTGTGTGTGTGTGTGTGTGTGTGTGTGTGTGTGTGTGTGTGTGTGTGTGTGTGTGTGTGTGTGTGTGTGTGTGTGTGTGTGGGAGCGTGCGTGCGTGTGTGTGTGTGAGCGTGCGTGCGTGCGTGTGTCAGTCGTGCCTTTATGTGTGTATTCCTGCTTTTGTGGGTTTGCAGGTGTGTGTGTGCGTGTGTGTGTCTGTGTGTGTATGCGTCAGGTGTCGCCCACCGCGTCTGATCCCCGGCAGAAGGCTGCTGCCGCCGTTGGCATGGCGACGGCTGCAGTGCCGCACGAGGCTGCTGCCATGGTTACCAGGCACGCTAGGCGGGGGGGCGGAGACCACAGCTTCTTACTTTGTCCCCATTATTTTTGTTTCTGAAAGCTCTGGTCACCTCGGCCCCCCCTCTTCAACCCCAGCCCCCCCCCCCCCCCCCCCCATCATACCCTCCTCAGTCCCTCAGCTCCTCACCACTCTGTTCTCTTTGTTGTAATATTTTAGAGAGCTTCAGCTAGTGAGGTGGAGGAAAGGTCTGTTGTTGTGAGGGCTGTTCCCTGCCTTACCTACCTGCACCTCAACCGCCCACTCTGCCGTCCCTCAGCCCCTCACTGTGTTCTTTCTTAGGTGTAGAGAGAACGCGCGCGTGTGTGTGCGTGTGCGTGTGTGAGAGAGCGTCAGTGATAAAAGCTGTTCAGAGTACAGTAGCTACACAGCACTGTTATATCCCTACTCAGACTGGAGGACAGAAACAGACTGGAGGACAGAAACATATTCTCCCTTGTAATATGTGTT
>NC_052312.1:18422237-18457237 GCF_016432855.1 Salvelinus namaycush
GGGGAGGTGAGGAAGAGGTGAGGAGAGGGGGAGGAAAGGAGGATGTGAGGAGGGGGGGAGGAAAGGAGGAGGTGAGGAGAGGGGGAGGTAAGGAGGAGGTGAGGAGGGGGGGAGGAGGTGAGGAGGGGGAGGAAAGGAGGAGGTGAGGAGGGGGGAGGAAAGGAGGAGGTGAGGAGAGGGGGAGGTCAGGAAGAGGTGAGGAGAGGGGGAGGTCAGGAAGAGGTGAGGAGAGGGGGAGGTGAGGAGAGGGGGAGGTCAGGAAGAGGTGAGGAGAGGGGGAGGTGAGGAGAGGGGGAGGAAAGGAAGAGGTGAGGAGAGGGTGAGGTCAAGAAGAGGTGAGGAGAGGGTGAGGTCAGGAGGAGAGGGAGATAAAGAGGTGAGATGGGGGGGTGAGGAGGGGGGGTGATGAGAGGAGAAGGAGAGGAGGAGAGGGGGAGGTAAGGAGGAGGTTAGGATAGGGGGATGAGAGGAGTAAGGGGCCTTCGACTGTCTCTGCCAGCTCCTCTACTGGGGGACGGTACGGAGAGGGGTGAGAGGAGGTAGAACAGAAAGCAGGAAGAGGGATGAAAGTGAAGAGGTAGATCAAGTTTCATTCTAAACGTTTTTTTCTCTCTGTTCATAGGAAGTGGATGACTGTATCATCAGGCAGACCAACACACACTTCCAGTACAGCTATGAGTACCTGGGTAACTCTGGACGACTGGTCATCACCCCACTCACTGACAGGTAAACACTAGCATCAACCCAGGACATCACAGTAAAGAGAGAGATGGGGCCACATCTCGGAGTTCACACTAGCTATTCGATGTTTCAGTGTTTTTCATCTTCTCCTCGGGGACGATTCACAATTTTGCTGCAGCCATGAACTATCTCACCTGATTTCCCCAAATTAAATCACATTTGATTTGTCACATGCGCTGAATGCAGCAGGTGTAGACCTCACTGTGAAATGCTTACTGACAAGCCCTTAACCAACAATGCAGAGTTTTTCGTTAAAGTAAGTAAGACAATATTTGCGAACAAAGTATATAAAAATGTAATAATTAAGGCTTGATGATTAGTTGACAAGTTGAATCAGGTGTGCTAGCTCTGGAAGAGATCAAATATATGAAACGGCTGGGGTTTATATTATATTATAAACTGGGTGGTTTGTGTGCTTAATGCTGATTGGCTGACAGCTGTGGTATATCAGACCGTATACCATGGGTATGACAAACATGTATTTTTACTGCTCCAATTACATTGGTAACCCGTTCATAATCGCAATAAGTCACCTCGGAGGTTTGTGCGTTGCGTCGTGCATTAGAACAGGCCTTAGCCGTGGTATATTGGCCATGTACCACACCTCCTCTGGCCTTATTGCTTAAGTGCACTATATTTCAGTTGTCTGCCAAATTCCAGCACCTTGAAGAGGCTGCAATGCACAGCGCTTTTCTTTCTCCCCCCCCCCCCCCCATCTCTCTCCCTCTCTCATCTTCCAGGTGTTATATGACCCTGACCACAGCCCTCCACCTCCACCGGGGGGGCTCTCCTAAAGGTCCAGCAGGGACAGGGAAGACTGAGACGGTCAAGGACCTGGGCAAGGCTATGGGCATGTACGTCATCGTGGTCAACTGCTCCGATGGAATGGACTTCAAGTCCATGGGACGTATGTACTCTGGACTGGCTCAGGTAATGGACCGTGAAGAAACAGATGGGCCCTTATGTTATTCCCAGAGCCTAGTCCTAAGACTAAGACTAGACTAAGAATCATGTCCGTCTTAGGTGCTTCTGAGTGAGGAACTAGGCTTAATCTGTCTGAAAAACAGCCAGCGTACCTCATCTTAGGTATTGCATATCCATTGAAAGTCTTGAATGGGTTATGCACTTAAGTCAGTGTTGTACAGTAACACAATTTACCTTTCAGGTAACACGTAGTTATACATAGCACTGTTGAAAATAATTCCCGGCTAAAATCATTTGTGTGTGTCTCTAGACGGGTGCGTGGGGCTGTTTTGACGAGTTCAACCGTATCAACATTGAGGTGTTGTCAGTGGTGGCTCAGCAGATCCTGTCCATCCTGTCTGCTCTGTCTGCTGGAGCCACCAGCTTCATCTTTGAAGGACGAGAGATCCGCCTGGTCTGGTCCTGTGGCATCTTCATCACCATGAACCCCGGTGCAGTAACTTCACATATCTGTGCATACATGGAACTGTAGTATTGAGAAATGTCTCGTTGATATCCATTCAGGATTGAGGATTTACATTGTAGTCATTTAGCAGACGCTCTTATCCAGAGGGACTTACAGTTAGTGCGTTCATCTTAAGATAGCTAGGTGGGACAACCCCTTATCACAGTCAGAGTAAGTACATTTTTCCTCAATAAAGTAGCTATCAGAACTAGTAAGGGGAAAGAGTCAAGTGCGAGTGTTAGTTCACAAAAGCCTTTTTTAATTTTATATTATTTAGGCTTACTTCAAGTTAGAATCCCCGTCACATTTCTAAAATGGATTTAGTGTGTGTTCGAGAGAAGGGGAAAGAGCGGGGAAGAAAGAGTGAAAGGGGAGACAGAGAGAGGGGGGGCAGAGCGAGAGAGAGATCATGTGTTAATAAGCGTTCTCTCCATCTCCAGGCTATGCCGGTCGTACGGAGCTGCCTGACAACTTGAAGTCCATGTTCAGGCCTATCTCCATGGTGGTACCAGACTCCACCCTCATCGCTGAGATCACCCTGTTCGGAGAGGGATTCAACAACTGCAAGGTAATAAAGTACAGAGGGAGAGAGGAATGGTGGGGTGGAGGGAGGAATGGAGGGAGGATGGAGGGAAGGATGGAGGGAGGAATGGAGGGAAGGATGGAGGGAGAGAGGAATGGAGGGAGGGAGGGAGGAATGGAGGGAGGGAGGAATGGAGGGAGGGAGGAATGGAGGAATGGAGGGAGGAAGTGACAGAGACCTTTATGTTCAAGGTAATAATACTACGTAAATGAGAAGGGACAGGGTTTTTTCTTGAACAAAATATTCTAGACCTTAGTGTTGCTTTTTAATGCCTGAAGAGTATTTCCTGACCATAGGGCCTAGAGTTTGTCCTGCTTAGCTCACAGGAAGCCCTGTAAAAACTCCTGGCCCTAACTATGATACTACAAGATAGTACTGTAATATCTACTATTTCACTGTGTCTGAAAAACCTACTTGCCCACTGTGTCTGTTAACTAAATGAGCAAGATATTCATATGCCACATAAGTTTGTCAGTTTAATGAATTGCACTGGCGGTAGGTATATATTCAACACTGTTCGCTCGCAATGCGTGGTGGTTTCTAAAGAATACGTTGTAGAATTATCACTGGCGCGTTAATGAAATATAGACATGTCTTTTATGTTGAGAGCGAAACAATCATCAGATGAGATTGAGTTCCCATGGCACTGAAGGATAGATATAGATGCATATCATCAAATCAATCTGGTGGATATTGCATTTACTGTCTCCGCTACGCTGCGTCTCACAAATCTGATGTTACAGGATATGGATTTTACTCTACGTGACGATGACACACAGACATGAATTAGGAACGAACGCACCAGTGTTTCTGCTGCATTCTTTTAGCTGTGGCGCTGTGCCGCGGGAAAGTACATTTTTGAACACCTACTAGGGTTGTCAAAACGATTACAACAGTTCATTGATTTAATTGCATGGTTTTCTGTGCGATTAACTCGATGAATGCCATTTTTTGAAATTGTTCCCTAAATAAAGATGTTTACATACAAATAATAACATCGCACTATGTTGTAGGTATAACATCTTTTGATTACAGGGGAAGAAATCAGAAAATAAACTGTATTCTAAGACAATAACAACAGGTCAGCCATGTCAGAGTTCATGTAAAATATCATACAGCTATTAGATCTAGCCGAGGCTACTCATCCATGTTCTTCGACATGAACTAATGTAGCCATCCAGGCTGTATCACATCCGGCCCTGATTGGGAGTCTCATAGGGCGGCTCACATTTGGCCCAGCGTCATCCGGGTTTGGCCGGGGTAGGCCGTCATTGTAAACAAGAATTTGTTCTTAACTGGCTTGCCTAGTTAAATAAAGGTATAAAATATATATATATTGTCACAAGCTGCTACTTGTAGAATTGGAATCATTTGAGACCCACCACCTGGATTCGGTTCTATGTAGCAAAATTTGAAATGGTGTTTTTTACATCGGATAAAAGTAGAGACAGAGCTAGAAAATGGTACACTATACAGTATATACAAAAGTATGTGGACACCCCTTCAAATGAGTGGATTTGGCTATTTCAGCCACACCCGTTACTGACAGGTGTATAAAATCGAGATCGATCATCATTGTATGATTATTTGTGTGCAAATGAACTCAAGCTTACGGACAATGTCAAACGTGATATAGCGAAGCACCTGAGTGAGTTGGGTGCCCAATTACGCAGTTACTTTTCCAAAACAGATGACACAAACAACTGGATTCGTTATCCCTTTCACGCCCTCCCTCCAGTCCACTTACCGATATCTGAACAAGAGAGCCTCATCGAAATTACAACAAGCGGTTCTGTGAAAATGTAATTTAATCAGAAGCCACTGACAGATTTCTGGATTGGACTGCGCTCAGAGTATCCTACCTTGGCAAATCGACCTGTTAAGACACTGATGCCCTTTGCAACCACGTAACTATGTGAGAGTGGATTTTCGGCCCTCACTAGCATGAAAACTAAATACAGGCACAGACTGTGTGTGGAAAATGATTTAAGACTGAGACTCTCTCCAATACAACCCAACATTGCGGAGTTATGTGTATCCTTTCAAGCACACCCTTCTCATTAACCTGTGGTGAGTTATTCACAATTTTCAATGAACAAATAAAGTTTTATATGTAAGATGGCTAGATAATGAGCAAAATTATTGATTATTATTATATTATTATTTGTTCCCTGGTCCTATAAGAGCTCATTGTCACTTCCCACGAGCCGGGTTGTGACAAAAACTCACACTCATTCTTATGTATATGTAAATTAACAGTTCAACTTCTTGCAATTCTACACATTTTGCCATGGGCAGAAAGAAAAACCCTGGAACGCACAAACACCCACAGACACACACACACACACACACAGATACAGGAAGGAATGTGCACACACACACACACACACACACACAAACACACACGCTGCCTCGTGCTCTGAGATGAGTGTCAGTGGGATTTGGAGCGCGGCCAGGATGTTATGGGATTATCTACAGTGGGACTCCTATTGAATCGGATGAAGGCATGGAATCATGGCACACACACACACACACAAACACAAACACACACACACAGATCACTGGGACCAGAGCCGGAGCAGGATTAATGCTGACTCACAGGGGGGTTGTGTGTGTGTGTGTTTGTTTGTGTGTGTGTGTGCTTGCTTCCGCAGCGTGTGTTTAACAAGATTCAAATTCACTTCTGCACCAGAGCACCCTCCCAGTCCCACCCGCGCTTCAATAACAACCTATAACACACCCCTGAGGCTTCAATACCAACACACACACACACGCCAAACTTTCACTAAACTTACCCATGACACCCTTTGTTAACCCCCTAGAGTCGATGTCCGCGCCCCCGCAAATTCTTTATTAGCATAATAATAAAAAATTGCCATAAATATCCACCAGTTTAAGCTAGAGATATCTTCTTTTTTTTTTGCATTGGATGCGTCTGTAACGATGTTCGTCTGAGGAAGAAGGAGTAGACCAAAGCGCAGCGTGGTACGTGTTCATGATGTTTATTATCACCTGAACACTGAAACAAAAACAAAAGTGGAACAAAACGCAACAGTTCTGTCAGGTACTCACACAAAACAGAAAACAACTACCCACAAAACACAGGTGGGAAAAGGATACCTAAGTATGGTTCCCAATCAGAGACAACGATAGACAGCTGCCTCTGATTGAGAACCACACCCGGCCAAACACATAGAAATAGACAACATAGAACAAAAACATAGAATGCCCACCCCAACTCACGCCCTGACCAACCAAAATAGAGACATAAAAAGGATCTCTAAGGTCAGGGCGTGACAGCGTCTCAACCCACTGCATCTGCAGATATCGTGCTTCCACATCTGCAGCGGAAGGAGACCGAGCTAGAGCGGTATTTGTCATACCATGAGACCTCCCGAAAATCAGTCTTCTTCTCCCAAAATCATCTGTAGCAGCCGAACGATTTGGCCTACAAACTATTGTGACCCCTCGATGGTGTTCTCCGCCCCCCCGCAAGCGTCTTGGGACTCGCCTGAAGTCAGTACTGCCAACTTCTGTCCGTAGCATTTTTTATTAAATATTTTTTCATATTTATAAAAAGAAAATCTAAATCAAATACCTAAATGATCCTTGGTATGACCTTCTTAAAGAAATTCCATATAGTTTAGTAGACCCCCCCCCCCCCCCCCGGCTTAGACTGTTATGGGTTAGCCTTTATCAAACTTCTCAAACACCCTCCCCATCCACACACAGGCACACACGCCCCAAACAGCAGTGGTGTGGTCTCCTGTGGGGAACAGTAATTAGCTGCCAGAGAGAGAATAGGGGGTGTTAACTGAACACCACAAATAACAGCAGAAGAACAAGAGGTGGGAGAGAGACCAGAACAGAACACAACCACTCCAGCCCTGGCACAGAGGGAGGGAGGTAGAGACGGAGGGAGAGAGACGAAGGGAGGGTGAGAAGGTGGAGAATAAGGAAATATGTAGAAATGGAGGGAGGGAGGAGATACAGACCGACGGAGAGAGACAGGGACTGGAGAGAGGAAAGAAGAGAGTGAGAGGCTGTTCACGCCTGCTTTAAACCACTAACTCCCCAATGCCAACCCACCAAGCCCAATGCCAGCTGAACCCAGGCCAACATACACGCATCTCAGGTCCCCTTGCCACACACACACACACACACACACACACACACACACACAACACACACACACACACACACACACACACACACACACACACACACACACACACACACACACACACACACACACACACACACACACACACACACACACACCCTCTCACTGCATGTGTGTCAAAGAGATATTGTCCCTGTCCCTGATGGGGTGCTGCCATCACCATCACCATCAGAGCCATGCAGAAATAACCCCTATGTGCTGGCAAGAGGCTTTTTGGCCTAGGTGTTTGGCCTACTTTGGTCTGCTTTGGCCTGTTTTGAGAGTGCGGAGCGTATTCTGTATTCTGTGAGCTGGAACAGACAGGAAAGAGGATTTGCTTCCCGTGAGCCCATCGTCTGCTCTGCCTAGCATGACAACGCTGTGTGTGTGTGTGTGTGTGTGTGTGTGTGTGTGTTTGCCTGTCCGTATGCATGTGTGTTTGTGTGTGTGTGTTCGCGTAACTGTGTGCATGAGCGATTGTGTGTCACTGAAGCGCATGAAGGGAGAAGTGATGAGAACAAGCTGACATGGTAACCCAGGAGCCCTCCATACTCTCTTGCACACACACACACTCACACTCACACTACATTACAGTAATGTACACTCACTATCTTCCTCATATGCTTACTCAAAAGCACACACAAACCCACTGACATCTTTCTCATACATACTCAGATGTTACCTCTCTACGACACACACACACACACACACACACACACACACACACACACACACACACACACACACACACACACACACACACACACACACACACACACACACACACACACACACACACACAAACACACACACAGAGCCTCCCTTGCTGAGATAGAAGCCTGGAGGACAGGAGGAGCGAGACGGAGGGGTGACCATGTGATGGACGCTCCTCACACACAACACACACACACAGCCTGCTTGCCAAGAGGGGATCATGACAGCCAGTGTCTGTCAAGCTGTCTGCTGTAGGGCAGGACAGCCTCATAGTGTATTTTCTAGTCTGTCTGTCTCTCTCTAGCTGGCAGGCCAGCTAACAGACAGACAGACAGACATGTCTATATGACACGTTTCACATGACCAGGTTATATTATGATACAACGCCGCTAGCTGACTTTATTTACTGAACAAAAATATAAACGCAACGTGTAAAGTGTTGGTCCCATGTTTCATGAGCTGAAATAAATTATCCCAGAAATGTTCCATACGCCCAAAAAAATTTGTACACAAATTTGTTTTCATCTCTGTTCGTGAGCATTTCTCCTTTGCCAAGATAATCCATCCACCTGACAGGTGTGGCATATCAAGAAGCTGATTAAACAGCATGATAATTACACAGGTGCACTTTGTGCTGGGGACAATTAAAGGCCACTCTAAAATGTGCAGTTTTATCACACAACATAATGCCACAGATGTTTTGAGGGAGCATGCAACTGGCATGCCTACTGCAGGAATGTCCACCATAGCTTTTGCCAAATAATTTAATGTTAATTTCTCTACCATAAGCCGCCTCCAACGTCGTTTTAGAGAATTTGGCAGTACATCCAACCGGGCCTCACAACCGCAGACCACATGTATTGTGTCGTGTGGGCGAAGGGTTTGTTCACAATGTTGACATCAGCAGAGTGCCCCATAGTGGTGGTGGGGTTATGGTATTGGCAGGCATAAGCTACAGACAACGAACACAATTGTATTTTATCGACGGGGAATTTGAATGCACAAAAATGCCGTGACGAAATCCTGAGGCCCATTGTGAGGCCATTTTTTTAAGGGTTCTGTGACCAATAGATGCATATCTGTATTCCCAGTCATGTGAAATCCATAGATTAGTGCATAATGAATGTATTTCAATTGACTGATCTCCTCATATGAACTGTAACTCAGTAAAATCTTTGAAATTGTTGCATTTATATTTTTGTTCTGTTTATATTGGGGCTCCCGAGTGGCACAGCGGTCTAAGGCACTGCATCTCAGTGCTAGAGGTGTCACTACAGACCCTGTGTAACGGTCGTCCTCCTCCTCTTCAGAAGAAGAGGAGGAGTAGGGATTGGACCAAAGCGCAGCGTGATAGTTTGACATAATGATATTTATTAAAGTAAAGACGAAATACGAAAATACTTCAACAAACTACAAAAACAAATAAACGAACGTAGACAGACCTGAACTAGAGAACTTACATATACACGAAGAACGCATGAACAGGTACAGACTAAACGAACGAACAAACGAAACAGTCCCGTGTGGTGCACAGACACAAACACGGAAGACAACCACCCACAAACAAACAGTGTGAACAACCTACCTTAATATGGTTCTCAATCAGAGGAAACGTAAAACACCTGTCCCTGATTGAGAACCATATCAGGCTAAATGACAATGAACCTAAACATAGAAACACATAACATAGAATGCCCACCCCAACTCACGCCCTGACCAACTAAACACATACAAAAACAAGAGAAAACAGGTCAGGAACGTGACATAACCCCCCCCTCAAGGTGCGAACTCCGGACGCACCACCAAAAGTCTAGGGGAGGGTCTGGGTGGGCATCTGTCCACGGTGGCGGCTCCGGCTCCGGACGCTGTCCCCACACCACCATAGTCACTCCCTGCTTCCGTATCCCCCTCTCAATGACCACCCTCCAAATAAACCCACCTAAATTAAGGGGCATCACCGGGATAAGGGGCAGCTCCGGACTGAGGGACGGCAGCTCCGGACTGAGGGACGGCAGCTCCGGACTGAGGGACGGCAGCTCCGGACTGAGGGACGGCAGCTCCGGACTGAGGGACGGCAGCTCCGGGCTGAGGGACGGCAGCTCCGGGCTGGCTGACGGCTCAGGCTGGTCAGGGCTGGCTGACGGCTCTGGCTGGTCAGGGCTGGCTGACGGCTCTGGCTGGTCAGGGCTGGCTGACGGCTCTGGCTGGTCATGGCTCGCTAACGGCTCTGGCTGGTCATGGCTCGCTGACGGCTCTGGCTGGTCATGGCTCGCTGACGGCTCTGGCTGGTCATGGCTCGCTGACGGCTCTGGCTGGTCATGGCTCGCTGACGGCTCTGGCTGGTCCTGTCTGGCGGAAAGCTCTGGCTGATCCTGTCTGGCGGAAGGCTCTGGCTGATCCTGTCTGGCGGAAGGCTCTGGCTGATCCTGTCTGGCGGAAGGCTTTGGCTGATCCTGTCTGGCGGAAGGCTTTGGCTGCTCCTGTCTGGCGGAAGGCTCTAGCGGCTCCTGTCTGGCGGACGGCTCTGAAGGCTCATGGCAGACGGGCGGCTTTGCAGGCTCAGTACAGACGGGCGGCTTTGAAGGCTCAGTACAGACGGGCAGTTCATGCGGCGCTTGGCAGACGGACAGTTCAGACGGCGTTGGGCAGACGGGCAGTTCAGGCGCCGTTGGGCAGACGGGCAGTTCAGACGGCGTTGGGCAGACGGGCAGTTCAGGCGCCGCTGGGCAGACGGGCAGTTCAGGCGCCGCTGGGCAGACGGGCAGTTCAGGCGCCGCTGGGCAGACGGCAGACTCTGGCCGGCTGAGACGCACTGTAGGCCTGGTGCGTGGTGCCGGAACTGGAGGTACCGGGCTAAGGACACGCACCTTCAGGCTAGTGCGGGGAACAACAACAGGGCACACTGGACTCTCAAGGCGTACTATAGGCCTGGTGCGTGGTGCCGGAACTGGAGGTACCGGGCTGAGGGCACGCACATCAGGGCGAGTACGGGGAGAAGGAACAGTGCGTACAGGGCTCTGGAGACGCACAGGAGGCTTGGTGCGTGGTGTAGGCACTGGTGGTACTGGGCTGGAGACACGCACCATAGGGCTAGTGCGTGGAGGAGGAACAGGGCTCTGGAGACGCACAGGAAACCTGGTGCGTGGTGTAGGCACAGGTGGTACTGGACTGGAGCGGGGAGGTGGCGCCGGAAATACCGGACCGTGCAGGCGTACTGGCTCCCTTGAGCACTGAGCCTGCCCAACCTTACCTGGTTGTATGCTCCCCGTCGCCCGACCAGTGCGGGGAGGTGGAATAACCCGCACCGGGCTATGTAGGCGAACCGGAGACACCATGCGTAAGGCTGGTGCCATGTAAGCCGGCCCGAGGAGACGCACTGGTGGCCAGATATGTAGAGCCGGCTTCATGGCACTTGGCTCAATGCTCAATCTGGCCCGGCCGATACGAGGAGCTGGTATGTACCGCACCGGGCTATGCACACGTACAGGAGACACCATGCGCTCTACTGCGTAACACGGTGTCTGCCCGTACTCTCGCTCTCCACGGTAAGTACAGGGAGTAGGCGCAGGTCTCCTACCTGACTTCGCCACTCTCCCTTTTAGCCCCCCCCCAAGACATTTTTGGGGTTTACTTTCGGGTTTCCAGCCACGTCTCCTACCTGCCTCCTCATACCACCAATCCTGGGCTTTCGCTGACTCCATCGCCTCCCGAGAGCGGCGATTCTCTCCCACCTTAGCCCAGGGTCCTTCTCCGTTCAATATTTCCTCCCAAGTCCACGAGTCCTGTTTTTTTGGCCGCTGCTGCTGGTTCCTCTCACGCTGCTTGATCCTTGTGAGGTGGGTGGTTCTGTAACGGTCGTCCTCCTCCTCTTCAGAAGAAGAGGAGGAGTAGGGATTGGACCAAAGCGCAGCGTGATAGTTTGACATAATGATATTTATTAAAGTAAAGACGAAATACGAAAATACTTCAACAAACTACAAAAACAAATAAACGAACGTAGACAGACCTGAACTAGAGAACTTACATATACACGAAGAACGCATGAACAGGTACAGACTAAACGAACAAACAAACGAAACAGTCCCGTGTGGTGCACAGACACAAACACGGAAGACAACCACCCACAAACAAACAGTGTGAACAACCTACCTTAATATGGTTCTCAATCAGAGGAAACGTAAAACACCTGTCCCTGATTGAGAACCATATCAGGCTAAATGACAATGAACCTAAACATAGAAACACATAACATAGAATGCCCACCCCAACTCACGCCCTGACCAACTAAACACATACAAAAACAAGAGAAAACAGGTCAGGAACTTGACACCCTGGTTCGAGTCCAGGCTCTATCACAACCAGCCGTGATTGGGAGTCCCACAGGGCGGCGCACATTTGGCCCAGCGTTGTTAGGGTTTGGCCAGGGTAGGCCGTCATAGTAAATAAGAATGTGTTCTTAACTGACTTGCCTAGTTAAATAAAGGTTAAATAAAAATATGAGAGGTGTATCCTTCATGCTATGCTCTAGGGTCATTAAGTAGTGATGGGTTGATGTGGTTACTGACTCAATTTATTTTGTTTCTGCCCCCCTCTATCTTCCCCTCTCCTCCTCTTCCTTTTCCTCTCTCGCTCCCATCCTATCTTTCATGCTCTCTTTCTCTCCCCCCTCGCCTCTCTCTCCAGCTCCTGGCTAAGAAGGTGTTCACCCTGTACTCTCTGGCAGTGCAGCAGCTGTCCAAACAGGACCACTATGACTTTGGCCTGCGTGCCCTGACCTCGCTGCTCCGCTACGCTGGCAAGAAGAGACGTGTCTGCCCCGACGTGGCCGACGAGGAGGTACAGTGAAACGACTCACTTCAACTGACCGGGGTATACAGTAACAGCACTGCAAGTGACTGCAGAGTACTACACAGCTATTGGGTTCAATTAGATGACATGTGAGTCAATTTCTAGAGAGAAAGATAAAAAGTCTAAGAGACAGAGTCTGGTAGGCAGACAGACAGACAGGCAGACAGGCAGAAAGATAGACAGTCAGGCAGACTGGCAGGCAGACAGACAGACAGAAAGATAGATAGATAGACAGACAGGCAGGCAGACAGACAGACAGACAGACAGACAGACAGACAGACAGACAGACAGACAGACAGACAGACAGACAGACAGACAGACAGGCAGGCAGACAGACAGGCAGGCAGGCAGGCAGGCAGGCAGGCAGAAAGATAGACAGTCAGGCAGACAGACAGACAGACAGACAGGCAGAAAGATAGACAGTCAGGCAGACAGACAGACGTCAGAGAGCAAAAGATAGATAGAAATCTCCCTTTGAATAAATTGGCCATCGGCACTTTTCTATTAATCTCCTGAATAGACCTGTAATTCAATCCATCTGACCTCTGTGTGTGTGTGTGTGTGTGTGTGTGTGTGTGTGTGTGTGTGTGTGTGTGTGTGTGTGTGTGTGTGTGTGTGTGTGTGTGTGTGTGTGTGTGTGTGTGTGTGTGTGTGTGTGTGTGTGTGTGCGTGTTTGTGTGCTCTCTCAGAGAGATGCAGAGAGACACAGAATGCAGATGAGAGTTTGACACCATAAAAGTGTGCCTAACACCTGAAGGGGTGCCTGACACTGTGATGAAAAAATTGTATCAAAGAGGACAAAAACTTGAAAAGGAAACTTGAAAAGGATTAATCTTTTACCTGATAGCAAGCTTCAGTCGTTCCTCTGTACTTTTGTATAAATTTACAGTTCCTCGCATTTGTTAAGTTTCTGTTGATGTTGTAAAAGTTAATTCGGTGGTGATTGAACGAGAACCGTGTGTACAGTTGAGTTGACGTACAGTTTGTATTTAAAGTCAATTCATGTTAAAGACAGAAAACTATACCTCGCTGTGGCATGATGTCACCCCCTGACCTCTTACCCCTGATCAGATCCTGCTGATGTCTATGAAAGACATGAACATCGCGAAGCTGGCCTCCGTCGACCTGCCGCTGTTCAACGGAATCATCCAGGACCTCTTCCCCGCGGTGGAGACCCCTACTATCGACTACGGAAAGGTACCCATGCACACACACACACACACACACACACACCTCCCCGCCATGGAAATCCCCACCGTTAGTGAAAAATAAAGTGTCTTCCCAGTTTCACACTTGAACTGAAAAGGATTAGTCGTTGCAGCCTGTCGAAGCAGACGGGCGTAATGCTTTAACTAATGAAGGAGTCTCTGAGAACTAAAAGTTCTCTGCCTCAGGTAACGGACACTCACTGTGCTTTTGTCTGATGATGGGGGACACACATACACGTTAGCGGTTTGATGAACCCGTGGTGGGACTGAGAAGCGGAGGAGTGGGGGAGCGAAACACTTCTGGAGAGAGGACTGTAGCTGTCATTCCATCCCCCCATCCTTCCATCTCTCTACTCCCCCTCTCTCTCTACTCCCCCTCTCTCTCTACTCCCCCTCTCTCTCGCTCTCTTCCTCTCTCTCGCTCTCTTCCTCTCTCTCCACACGCGACTGCCGTCTCTAAAATGTGCCATCTGCTTTTCACACTACCGAGACGTGAGTGAGCCAAGTTGAAAAATGCCGCATCACATCTCCATAAATAATTCAGTGTGTTGAGCTGCTCCACTCTGCATCAGCTCTGCATGTTGTGGAGAGAGAGAGAAAGAGAGAGCTAGGAGGATATTTATTCATTTAGCTGTTTATTTGGCCTGCTTATAAACAGTCTCTGCCAGTCCCACTGGTACAGGTGCAGAAATAGGGAGGGGAGGGGTTGGAAGGGTGGGGTAGAGATAAATACTCTAAAGGGTTTACATTGTTGCGTTGTAACCACACCGAATGCTTGTGTTGGTCAGCGTTGTTCAGATGTATAATTCAGACCCTCTGACTGCTCTGTGCCAGATGCCCCAGGGCAGGCCTCAGCGAGTAGCCCTGAATACTGTTTCACTAACTCTGTCTATCCGTCCCGCTGTCTCTGTATCTGCTTCTATCTCTCCATCCATCCCTTCCTCTCCTCCCCCCCTCCCCGAAGCTGCGAGAGACGATCGAGGCGGAGCTGCGGCAGGCCTGTCTGCAGGTGACCCCCTTCACCCTGACCAAGGTCATCCAGCTCTACGAGACCAAGAACTCCAGACACTCCACCATGATCGTGGGCAAGACGGGCAGCGGCAAGACGGTCACCTGGAGGACCCTGCAGAGCACCCTGACGACCATGCACCGCAAGGGAGAGCCCGGGTTCAACCTGGTCCGGGTACGTCCTGTCTGGTCCCTCTCTCTGGTCCGTCTGTCTGGTCTCCCTCTCTGGTCCGTCTGTCTGTCTGGTTCCTCTCTCTGGTCCGTCTGTCTGTCTAGTCCCTCTCTCTGGTCAGTCTGTCTGTCTGGTCCCTCTCTCTGGTCCGTCTGTCTGTCTAGTCCCTCTCTCTGGTCCGTCTGTCTGGTCTCCCTCTCTGGTCCGTCTGTCTGTCTGGTTCCTCTCTCTGGTCCGTCTGTCTGTCTGGTCACTCTCTCTGGTCCGTCTGTCTGTCTGGTTCCTCTCTCTGGTCCGTCTGTCAGTCTGGTCCCCCTCTGGTCCGTCTGTCTGTCTGGTCCCCCTCTGGTCCGTATGTCTGTCTGGTTCCTCTCTCTGGTCCGTCTGTCTGTCTGGTCCCTCTCCCTGGTCTGTCTGTCTGTCTGGTCCGTCTGTCTGTCTGGTCCCTCTCTCTGGTCAGTCTGTCTGGTCCTCTGTTGGCTTTCTGACCTTGGCCCTGCACCAAGACTAAAATACAGTGCATTAGGGTCCATTTCTCTATCTACCTGTTTGTCCATTTGTATTTGCCTCTATGTATACACTGCATTGGGCCCAATGTTCTGCCTGTCTGTCTGTTCCTTTACTTCTCTGGTCCTACATCAGCAGCCCCGTAACGATGTATGTTAGGCCCATCTCTCTCAGTCTGTACGTAGGTTTTTCCCACTCCGTCAAATCATTCCACATCTCCTGTTCCCATCTCACATCAAACGTCTCTCCCGGGGGAGCCCTTCCAACAAATGATCCATTACAGAAGCCGTTATCACACCCTCAGTGTTACTGCTGTAGAATATCTCACACCTATCAGCACGCTCCGTTAACATCATATACATTTCCTCCCCGCCTCCCTCCATCCGCACGTCTCATTGGTCTGTTGGCCCATCCTGCACTAGGCACTAAGCCCCTCGCTCTCTCCACTCAGCCTGGCATCCCATGGGTCCCCTGGGCTCCCAGACGGCCCTATCCTGTCTAATTGAGTGGATCTCATGATCTTCAGAGGGTAAAGTAATCATTTTAAGGGCGTTCTGAGAGAGAGAGAGGGAGTTAGGAGAGGCAGACAGGTGGGTAGATGGGATGAGTGGAGAGACGGATTAAGTCACCAAACCGAATCATCTCTTCGAGTCTGAGAGGAGAGAAAGAGGAGAGGAAGGAAATTCTCCTCCTCCTCAACCTCCTCCTCATCTTCTCACAGGATTTGCTCGTCTGCTCTCCTGCTCTCTCTCTCCAACTATTTTGCTCAATCTCTTTCCCCCTCTCTCTCTATCTGGTCTTTCTCTCTCTCCCTCTCTCCGTGTCCCTGTCTGTCTCATTAGAATGGCAGTAATATGCGTTTATCCGGCGCCATTACAACGCTCTGATGTGTCCTGAGACAATCCAGCCACAAAAAGATATACTTCACTGCAGAAGAGTACCCTAACCACCCATATTAAAGACTCTGCAGCTCTCTGCTCCCCCACAGAGAGACACACATGGAGCACGCACACACACACACACACACACACACACTGTTGTTGACTAACGGTTGGCTGGGAAACACACACAGGGGGGGGGGCGGCTCGACACTCGACGCAAGAAGAGGCAGAGAGTTAGTTCACAGCTGGCGTTAATTGCCGCGGCTTACCATTGGCTTTCTAGTCCCGAATATGTTTTGTAGCGGTGCGTTTAAGTGAGCGAGCAGTAGCTGCTGTTTGATGCTGCCCCAGTTGGCGTGGTGCTACAGATCATGTGGCTGGTGTTCTTCTCTGCCGCGCTCTCTCAGTGGCTCTCCCCTTCCTCCCTCCTTCCTCGCCCTCCCACCCTCCTTCCCTCCTCACGTGGCTCCTCCAGATGTGGTTAAAAATAGGCAAACAGAGGGAGGGATGGAGAGAGGGAGGAGGGGAGGAGAGGTTGGTTGTGTTTCCAAGTTCCCTTTTTTTTTAATGATGTTCCTGGAGTCTTGTTTTAAGTTTTAAGTTTTTTTTTTTTGTGTGCTTTCATGTGTGTGCGCGCACGCGTGTCTCAGGAAATGTGCTTCAGTTTTACTGTTGATTTGATGGGCTGTTTTTACTTGAGTCACCTCCAACACACCTTTCTCACTTTCACTGCCCTGTACCTTACCATCCCCCCTTTCCTCCTCCTCCTCATTTCCCCTGTCACTCCATTTACACGTACATGTGAGTCATTTAGCAGACGCTCCTATCCAGAGCTCCTTACAGGACCAATCAGGGTTAAGTGCCTTGCTGAAGGGCAAATAGACAGGTTGTACACCTAGTCGGCTCCGGGATTCGAACCAGTGACCTTCTGGTTACTCGCCCAACGTTCTTAACCTTCCCATTTATTGTCTTCCTTTTTTAGGCCATACATCACAACTGTCTCCATTCTCATCGTTGTATTTGTATAATCCATCATTCATAACACGTTCGTTCCTATTCCCCGTGTGTCTGTCTCAGTGGTAGGTTGTTCTCTGTGTCTCGCTGTGTGGAACTTCCTGTGGTTGCTGTAATTCTCTTTGGTTTTAGGATTCTGGCTCTCTATGTAACTCAACCCCACGTGTCTCTCTCTCGCTCTCTTTGTTCCGCTTTCTCTTCTCTCCCTGAGACTGCCTTTCTTTCTTCCTTCCTTCTTTTTTTTGCATTTCTGACTCAACACCTTGCTCTTTGCATATCTATATCGGGTCTCTATCTGTCTCTCACCATGCGTCACCTCCGCCTCTCGCTCTCTCTAGCTCTCTCTCTCTCTGTCTCTCTCTGTCTTTCTCTCCCTCTCTCTCTCTCTCGCACTCTCTCTGTCTCTCTTTCTCGCTCTCTATCTCGCTCTCTCTCTGTCTTTCCCTCTCTCTCTCTCTCTCGCACTCTCTCTGTCTCTCGTTCTCTCTCTCTCTCTCGTTCTCTCTCTTTCTCTCTATGTCTCTCTCTCTCTCTCTTAATTCAATTCAACAGGCTTTATTGGCATGGGAAACATATGTTTACACTGCCAAAGCAAGTGAAATAGATAATATACAAAAGTGAAATAAACAATAAAAATGAACAGTTAACATTACACTCACAGAAGTTCCAAAAGAATAAAGACATTACAAATGTCATATATATACAGTGTTGTAACGATGTACAAATGGTTAAAGTACAAAAGGGAAAATAAATAAGCATAAATATGGGTTGCATTTACAATGGTGTTTGTTCTTCACTGGTTGACCTTTTCTTGTGGCAACAGGTCACAAATCTGCTGCTGTGATGGGACACTGTGGTATTTCACCCAATAGATATGGGAGTTTATCAAAATTTGGTTTGTTTTCAAATTCTTGTGGATCTGTGTAATCTGAGGGAAATATGTGTCTCTAATATGGTCATACATTGGGCAGGAGGTTATGAGGTGCAGCTCAGTTTCTCCTCATTTTGTGGGCAGTGTGCACATAGCCTGTCTTCTCTTGAGAGCCAGGTCTGCCTACGGCGGCCTTTCTCAATAGCAAGGCTATGCTCACTGAGTCTGTACATAGTCAAAGCTTTCCTTAAGTTTGGGTCAGTCATAGTGGTCAAGTATTCTGCCACTGTGTAGTCTCTGTTTAGGGCCAAATAGCGTTCTAGTTTGCTCAGTTTTTTTGTTAATTCTTTCCAGTATGTCAAGTAATTATCTTTTTGTTTTCTCATGATTTGGTTAGGTCTAGTTGTGTTGCTGTCCTGGGGCTCTGTGGGGTGTGTTTGTGTTTGTGAACAGAGCCCCAGGACCAGCTTGCTTAGGGGACTCTTCTCCAGGTTCATCTCTCTGTAGGTGATGGCTTTGTTATGGAAGGTTTGGGAATCGCTTCCTTTTAGGTGGTTGTAGAATTTAACGTCTCTTTTCTGGATTTTGATAATTAGCGGGTATCGGCCTAATTCTGCTCTGCATGCATTATTTGGTGTTTTACGTTGTACACGGAGGATGTTTTCAATTTGGTGTTTGTCCCATTTTGTGAATTCTTGGTTGGTGAGTGTTAATTCGAAATGACACAACGACAAGGTTCCAGTTTAACAAAGTTTACTATACTATATGAACACACTACAAGGTAGCCATTACACTCAAGGCTAGGTCCATCAACGACTAGACTTCCTGCGCATGCGCACTCTTGACTGAGTGATAGCCCCGTAATAACAGAAATATAGGGATACTTAAAACATGAACTTAACAATCTCCCCCTTTTCTTTAAAGACAAATAAAACATCAACAACATAATTAAATGTCCAAGTATTATTCAAGATCCCCATTACAAATGGGTTGTGTGACAGTTTTTATTTGTATTACTCAAGCTGCCACTTTCCATTACTGAGAGCCTGTAGGAGCGAGAGCCTGTAGGAGCACAAGACCGGATGCTCCTTTTTTAGTCAGACAGTCAGCAAGCTTTTCCTTTGTGGTTGACCACAGAATCCGCTGGATTCTCTGTGCTTGAATAAGTTCCTTGATGCTGCTAATCTCAAAGTCTTTTCTCTGACAGACTTGGTTGACTTCACAGCATCAACTAATGAGTAGTTGACAGTGACACAAACTACAGGTAGAAAGTGCCGTTTTGTCCCACCAGTGTTAACCTAGCGAAGCATCACTGAAGACAACTAGTTTCAAAGAGTCATCTTTTCCAACATGCTGAAACTTTAGTCACTTTTTGTGATTTCAGTTTACGAACAACTTTGTTTGCCTCATGAATGGTTTGTACAGTGGCGTGTTTTGTGTTAGATGCCAAGTTGCAACCATCAAACCAGGTCTACTCTGTCTCGCAGCCCATAAAATTTGTCCTATCTTTGACCTCAATTGACCAGCTTCAATTCCACAGAGGGGAATTCCTTTGTACGGCTCTTGAAGAATCCATGTGGATAGGTTGAAGATTCTTGATATAGCTCTCCTGTTGCATCAGTATTTTTCCATCAACTGTAATAAACTCTATGCCAACATAACAAAAATGATCATGCTCCTCACGGCCAACCTAGAAAACAGCTTTGAGGTGTGGAATCACAGTTGAAGCAAAGGTCTGTGAGCCTCCCCAGATAAAGTCATCAACATGACAGGCAAGTACTCCAGTCACATTGCAGTCTTGATCAAGCCAATAGAAGACTGCAGGATCCACTTGTGACATTTTTCCACCTGTATTCAGCATTGTTGCCTTGACTTTGTTGTACCAGTAGAGTGATCCATCTGCCAGTCCATACACACACTTCTTTAGTTTCCACAGTGTTCCTTCGCTTTTAGCTTCAGGCGGAGGTCGGATGTGAATGTCCCTTGACAGCTCTGTTCCCTGCAAAAATCCAGATTTGATGTCTATGGAATTAAGTTTCCATTTTTTCTGGCAGATCACTGACATCAGCAATCTGAGTGACTCTGAAGCGCATGTCAGTGAGTCTTTTGGGAGTTCTTTAGCAGCCAGCTCCTCAAAACCTCTAGCCACTAGACGTGCTTTGGGCACTATTCCAGTTAAGGATTCTTTAAGGGTACACACCCACCTTGTTGAGACGCACTTTTGGCCAATGTCTTTGACTTCCTCAAACACTCCATTTTTCCTCCAATTACTGAGCTCATCTAGCTTAGCTGAGTCAAATGACACGTCCTTTGTTTCAAGTACATCATCATTTTGAATGTCATTCTGTTTTTCTCGATTTTCCATTGATTCAATTCTGATATTATCTACAAGTGGCAGGTCAGCTGACCCTGTTGTACCAGAAAGTGTAGCTGGTTCAGAGTACTGCAAGTTGTACCAGCTCTTGTGTTTTGCTTTTCCTGCTCGTCCAATGACGGTTGCTGTATGTGGAATACCACTTTCTCTGTCCGTGTATTTAACAGTTTGTCCAGTTTTCAGATTGGAACAACCATGTTCTCTTAACACATGTGGCTGTTGAATGTTTTCCTCATTTGAACGCTCAACAGTATTACCTGTGGCATGGTTGAAGGTCTCTACTCCATTTCCTGTGTCAGTTTCGGTGTCCATATCATTGGATGCGACATCTGGTAGGTTTGTGTCTGTTACTGTGTCCTTTTTGTCATTTTCATTAGGAGACTGATTCTCAGCAACAGCCCCTCTATCTTGTTGATCATTTACTTTCCGCAATCTTGAGTGATGCACCCTGACAGTCATGCCTCCGTGCCTCACAAATATCACCACACCATCTTGACCAATGACTACTCCCGGTCCTTTCCACTCTTGACAGTCAACTCGTTTGTAGTACACTTTGTTTCCAGTTTCGTACTTCTCATCATCATTATTCCCTGAACTGCTGAGTAACTTCTGAAGTCTGTCAACTGTATCATGTCCAAACTGTTTGTAAAGCTTTAACAATACTTTGTGTTTTTCTTTAGTGGTCATGTTCTCTGTGTCAGTCAGAATCTCATTTTTGCATGGACTCTGTGTGATGTCTTTGTCTAAAATGTTTACACAATAGTGGCCTGAGGTAGTAAGTTCAAGAGTCACTGGTTGTTTAAACATCACTGCCTGGTCATTTTTTATGTCTAGTACAGCCCCTGCCTTCTTGAGGGAAGCTTTGCTTAATAGTAAGGGGATATCTGTAGGGACCACCTCTGTTTCAATGTGACACTTAGTCTGACCAATTTTTGCTGGTATCTTAACTCTCTTGGTAGAATGGACAATTCTCCCATCTCCAAATTTGAAAGCTCTGTTGCTTGGTGTGTCAATCATATTTTGTACTTCTTTCATATTTAGTTCACTGACATAGCTATCAAGCCATTTTGCACCACACACTGTCCGTGTACATGCAGTATCAATCACAGCAGATCCCAAGGATTCAACTATAAAAATCTCAGTATCAGAAGCAGATTCATTTGAAAAAAGTGTAATGTTACACTGCTCTATCTCTGTGTTTACATTTTCCTCTGTTAGTTTAACTTGTTCATTTTTATGAGGACAGTCTTTAACCCAATGGTAAGTGCTTTGACAAATTGCACATTTTGATCTCCTTCCATATTTGTCCAGTGGATTTGTGCCGGGAAATGGCGCCCTCTTCTGGTTGTCTTGAGAACGTGACTTGTTGGCGCCTTTTCTGTGCTGCTCGGTGTAGTATGCTGCGTCACTCACTTGCATTCCATCCGTTATTGGCGCGACAGACGTCTTTTCACCAAATATTCTTTTTAGTGCCGACTTCATAGATGCAAAAGTCAGCACAGTACAAGCAGTCAAAGCCAACTGTTTCTCCCTACCATCTAGACAGGCAGTGTCTAGTAACTTGAACCCTAACACTGCATCTGGGAGAACCATGTCGTACTTGCGCATTCTATTGTACCTCTGTTTGAAATCAATGATGTAGTCCGCCATTGCAACCGAAATATCTCTCGTAACACTGTCAAAGTTTGAATATGCCTCGTAGGCACGGTCTTTCTCTTCTTTGAGAAATACAGAATCCAGTGCTGTGATCAAAGTTCCCATACCGTCATCCTTGTTCAAATCCTCAACGGATATTTCCAGTGCTGTATCTCTCGCTCTTCCCTCGAGCGATAATACCACCGCAAGTGCTTGCTTTTTCGCGTCCAGATTAGTAACGCGTATCCAGATTCCCAGTTCATTTTTCCAACTTTCGTACGACCTCTTCTCGTCGAAGCGAGGTGGCACGTTGTAGTTAGAAGCCATCCTCTGCTACCAATGTTAATTCGAAATGACACAACGACAAGGTTCCAGTTTAACAAAGTTTACTATACTATATGAACACACTACAGTGAGCGGACCCCAGACCTCACAACCATAAAGGGTAATGGGTTCTATAACTGATTCAAGTATTTTTAGAAGGCCCTTCTTGCCTTGTCTCTTAGATCGTTCACAGCTTTGTGGAAGTTGCCTGTGGCGCTGATGTTTAGGCCAAGGTATGTATCGTTTTTTTGTGTGCTCTAGGGCAACGGTATCTAGATGGAATTTGTATTTGTGGTCCTGGCAACTGGACCTTTTTTGGAACACCATTATTTTGGTCTTACTGAGATTTAATGTCAGGGCCCAGGTCTGACAGGGCCCAGGTCTCTCTCTGTTTCTCTCTGTCTCTCTCTTTCTCTCTCTCTCTCTCTCTCTCTCTCTCTCTCTGTTTCTCTCTCTCTCTCTCTCTCTCTCTCTACCTCTCTTTCTCTTGTAAGGCGTGCGTTTCCTACCCTGTCCTATGCACATCAACACCATGCTTTCTCTTCTATGTAGCAATGGTTTTAAAAACAATTGTGATAAATTCAACAGTTGGACAATAGATGAAGGTACTCCAAACGCTTGGATTTTTTACAAGATATTCTAGCACATAAACACTTCCCTGGCACGGACAAATTATTCATGGAGTTCGGGGATTTTGGTGGGAATACAGGTTTTACATTTATTGTGAAATTGAACTTTTTATTTCTTAGAATGCAATCATATATACATGTTCTTATTGTATCAGGTATTATTTTAATATTTTGTGTTAAAATTAAGAAAATGATATGTGCCTCATAAACGCACCAGTTGCATTTGCATATATTAATAAATTAACAAAAGGGGTGGATCAGGGTTGTAACCATCAAACACCTGCTCTGTCTACCCTGCCTGCACTCACCTGCTCTGTCTACCCTGCCTGCACTCACCTGCTCTGTCTACCCTGCCTGCACTCACCTGCTCTGTCTACCCTGCCTGCATTCACCTGCTCTGTCTACCCTGCCTGCACTCACCTGCTCTGTCTACCCTGCCTGCACTCACCTGCTCTGTCTACCCTGCCTGCACTCACCTGCTCTGTCTACCCTGCCTGCACTCACCTGCTCTGTCTACCCTGCCTGCACTCACCTGCTCTGTCTACCTGCACTCACCTGCTCTGTCTACCCTGCCTGTACTCACCTGCTCTGTCTACCCTGCCTGCACTCACCTGCTCTGTCTACCTGCACTCACCTGCTCTGTCTACCCTGCCTGCACTCACCTGCTCTGTCTACCCTGCCTGCACTCACCTGCTCTGTCTACCCTACCTATCTAGGCTGCCTCATTAGTTACTGTTGTTTTCACGTTCTCTTGCATAGTTCAACAGGTGTGTCAATAGCAAGGTCCCCTGGAATGTAAAATCAACAGGCTTGGCTCTAGATGACACCTATCTAAACACACTTCACATTGTTTGGGAGATCAGACATAATATCACTATGATCCAAGGGTTCATTTTCACAAGTTGCTTTCATTTCAGCGCATCTCATTTGTAAACATTTCAACTGTATTAAATAAAAAATGTTTCTTTTCAATTCCCCATAAAATGAACACCCATCAAAATAAAGGTCTCTTTCTCTCTTGTGATGTAAGTGTTCGAGACGGTGCGTTAAATCCCAGCTTTAGCGTTCTTATAGACTCGACAGAAAGACCATTCCGTTGAGCCCATTTCGGCCGTTACCGGGGTGTGTTTGACAGGTCATTACAAACGTTTCCGCGGTCGTAAAGTTAACGGGGGAAAAACAACAGGCACAAGCGAGAGTACGAAAGAGTAAAATGAAAGCAGTCAATCCGGCGAGATTTAAGTGACAAGTGGATTTTGCCCCCCCTCAAACACAGGAACTAGATGGTTGAAAAAGACAAATCCTCAGGTGGGCGGGGCATGCACATTGCTATTCCATGCAGCCACGCGATATCAACATGTCCCCTCTCTCTCTGTCTGTCCGTGTCTTTCTCTCTCTTGTCATTCTGTAACCCCTACACCCTCCCTCCTTGTCCACTTTTAGGGCAACTCTAAAATAACAACCTTTTCCCCTTAAGTTAGTGCATAATATGGAGAATAGAGTGTCGTTTGAGACTTATTTATGCTCTCACTGATTGACCTCGTCACCCTTGACCTTTGCCTGTTGACCTGTGACCTGTGTGTGCCCGCCATGCAGGAATGCCCTCTGAACCCCAAGGCGGTGAGCCTCGGGGAGCTGTATGGAGAATACGACCTGTCCACCAACGAGTGGACCGACGGGGTGCTCTCCTCCCTCATGAGAGGGGCCTGCGCAGGTACTGGACATTCATTATACAGATAGCAGACCTGGGTTCAAAAATCATTTCAAATACTTTAGCTGTGGTTGATTGATCTTGCCTGGCGCAATGGAACCAGTAGTAAAGTCCCAGGAGTGCGAGCCCCGCCCATCTGGCACCCTTGGCAGGATAAAGCAAACACTCCAATTATTTGAAAGGATTCGAGTAGTGTTTGAACCCCGATATGGGATTTCTATTAGAGTAGACCAGAGACTGTCCTCAATGTCACTCATTGTCCACTAGACTTCCACTCACATGTTGTTGTTCCAGGTCTGAATCAGTTCCTGATTAGAGGGGAAGGATGAAAGCCAACAGTGGTGGGAATTGAATAGCCCTGGCTCTGTAGGCTTTAGTTGGGGAGAGCAGTAATACCATCGAAATATAGGCGTATGTGGGAGACTGAGAGCCCAGGGCACTTTTAACATCTAGAGCAGGAGTGGGCAGCTGGCGACCCGCAGGCCGAATGACCCCCCTTTTGTACCAATTTCACCCCCCCAAAAAAACGTATTATTGAGAGTTACAATAATAGAATAAACAAGGTGCAATTTAAAAATGTGGTCGTGCATCAGCCGTCAGTCAATTAGCCCATGTCAGCAAAACATTTGTAGTAAGTTGGTCTAGCATCCAGCTATCTGAACTTGTAGTAAAAGCATGGTCGATTTACCGGCCAGTTATAGTATGAAACATTTCAAACATTTGCCTCCACCCTATGGCAAAATGTGTAGAATTGCAGGACATTAGCTGTAAAACTGCTAATTGTCCTCTCCGTGCCATAGCAAAACGAGTAGAAAGTCATGAAATGAGTTCTAAAATTGCTAAATCTTCTCTCTGGCCCATGGCAGATTGTGTAGAATTACAGCAAACTGACTTTAAAACTGCAACATTTTCTCTGCGACCATGGCAAAATTGCAGGAAATGAGCTTTAAAACGCTTTCCTCAGAAGGTGGGGGGTGGGGGGTATAGATATGAGTATGCAGACCCACGAGCCACTGCGGCCCTTCGTGATGAGTTCAGTTTGTTTGTAGCCCCCCCCCCCCCCCCCCCCCCCATCAAAGTTTCCCATCCCTGATCGAGAGAGAGAGAGAGATGGAGATGTCATGTGGCCTGAAATTGAAAGTGAGGTATGTGTGCTGCATCACTCCCTAGTCCTTGGTTCCTCTGGCAATCTAAGTCTTGAGAGAGAGAGAGAGCGAGAGAGAGAGAGACCATGGCATAGAAAACAACCTGCAACAAAGAGGTAGAGAGAGAGAAACGCTTTTCTCATACAGCTGCATCCTGCCCATCAGAATCACCCCGGCAGCCCGCCACTCTGGAATCCTGCCTTCTCTCTCTCTTCGCTCTCTTTATCCCTCCATGTCGCCAGCCATTACAGAGAGCTGTTACCTTCTGCTCCTTCCATTCTCAGCGCCTCTCCTCCTTTCGGTCGCTCCTATCTCCTCCTCTCCTCTCTTCTCCTACCCCCCTCATCTCCCCCTCTCCTCCCTCTCCTCCCTTTCCTCTCGTCAACCCTCCTGTGCTTGCCTCCCTCTCATCTCATCTCCTCTCCTCTTCTATTCTCTTCCCTATCATCTCCCCCTCTCTCCTCTCCCCTCCCTCCGCCCTCTCTTCTCCTCCCTCTCCTCCCCTCTCCTCTACTCACCCTCCTCCCGCTCCTCTCCTCCCCCTCCTCTCATCTCCTCTCCTCCCTCTCCAGTCCTGTAGCAACACAGCAGAAGACAGACACTACTGTTTCATCTGCTGCCTCCCTCTCTCTCCCCCACTCCCTCGCTCTCCCCCTCTCTCTCTCCCCCTCTCTACCTCTCCAGCTCTGCAGTCCCTCTGCTCCACAGTGTGTGTGCTGCTCACTGGAGATACAGGAGGGAGTAGGCACTCAAGGCCAAACTCCGGGCCTCGTTCAACACACACACACACCGCTGGCACACGCCTCTGTCCCAGTAGAACACACACTCACAAGCATGTACAAACAAGTGCCGTACACACAAACACACACACACACACATGTTTGCACACACACTCACACCAGGAATCCACTAAGAGGGAAAGTGTTTGTTCATTTGCCCTATTTTTGTATTTCTTCATTAATCACACAAACGAGTCCACCATTCTTTCATCAGTTCACCATGGCACACCCACCATTTTGTCACCAAGCGTTTCAATAGGATTAAATGTCACACTGTGTTCTTTCTGTGTTCGCCAAACCCAGTTCTCCTCCCCTGTGGGTCCAGCCCACACTCACTCTGTCCTACTATGTGTACTGGAGGGGGTGTAACTGGTCCCTGTCCCTGCTGATTCTGTCCCTCTCTCTCTCTCTCTCTCTCTCTCTCTCTCTCTCTCTCTCTCTCTCTCTCTCTCTCTCTCTCTCTCTCTCTCTCTCTCTCTCTCTCTCTCTCCCTTCTCTCTCCCTCTCTCCCTTCCCTCTTTCTCCCTTCTCTCTCTCTCTCCCTTCTCTCTCTCTCTCCCTTCTCTCTCTCTCCCTTATCTCTCTCCCTTATCTCTCTCCCTTCTCTCTCTCTCTCACCTCTCTCTCTCTCTCACTCTCTCTCCCTTCTCTCCCTCCCTTCTCTCTCCCTCTCTCCCTTCCCTCTTTCTCCCTTCTCTCTCTCCCTTCTCTCTCTCTCTCTCTCCCTTCTCTCTCTCTCTCCCTTCTCTCTCTCTCTCCCTTCTCTCTCTCTCCCTTATCTCTCTCCCTTCTCTCTCTCTCTCACCTCTCTCTCTACTCTCCCTCTCTCTCCCTTCACTCTCTCTCCCTTCTCTCTCTCTCCCTTATCTCTCTCCCTTCTCTCTCTCTCTCACCTCTCTCTCTACTCTCCCTCTCTCTCCCTTCACTCTCTCTCCCTTCTCTCCCTCCCTTCTCTCTCTTTCTCCCTCTCTTTCTCCCTTCTCTCTTCCTCTCCCTTCTCTCTCTCTCTCTCTCTCCCTTCTCTCTCTCTCTCTCTCCCTTCTCTCTCCCCCTTCTCTCTCTCCCTTCTCTCTCTCTCTCCCCCTTCTCTTTCTCTCTCTCTCTGCACACTGATGCAGAGAGACGGTGTGAGTCTCCACTCTGAGCGGCTGTTAAGCTGTGTAGCTCGTCACAGGACCACACACTCATACGGTACGTCAGTGCCTATACTCATATAGACTGATTCCATCTATTCTTTGCTTCTGAATGACCTCAAATGGAAGTTAACCTTGTCCCTCCACTCTCCACCTTCACGGATCTCTCTGGTTTCCCCTTTTCCATCCCATTGCCCATTTTGTGCCCCTATATATCCACCATTTATTCATTTCGGTGTCTGTTCCTAATCTCTTCCCCCTCCATTGCCTCTTTGTCTTTCCATGCCCCAGTACCTTCTTCCTGGGTGCCCTTCGTTGTGGAAGTGTTCCATACAGCATTACCTGGGCTCCCAGCCTTTAGCCAACACCCTGGTTGCTCCCTCTTCCCCATCAGGAGTTCCCCATCAGTCCCAAGTCTCTGTCTCAGGGAGAGCTGTACGGTTGCTATGTCCTGGGCTACAGCGAGTGGAAGGACGGAGTGCTCTCTGCTGCCGTGTGAGAGGCCTGCGCAGGTTGTGATGCTGCGCCGTGTGCTCGACCAATCCCACACCCGCTGTCCGCTTTGCCTCCCGCCTTGTTTTCTTTTCACCTTCAGTCCTTCCATCCCTGACGTCTTCTTTTCCAGCCCATATCATCATCCTGGGTTATATTGCCACATCCTTGTCTTTAGATCTTAGTGTGGATTGTTCTTTTGCTCTTCCATCTTTATTTATTTTATTTTTGAAATTAAAATATATATATATATTTTTTCTCCCCAATTTCGTGGTGTCCAATTGGTAGTTACAGTCTTGTCTCATCTCTGCAACTCCCTTACGGACTCGGGAGACACGAAGGTCGAGAGCCATGCGTCCTCCGAAACACAACCCAACCAAGCCACACTGCTTCTTGACACAACGCCCACTTAACCCGGAAGCCAGCCGCACCAATGTGTCGGAGGAAACACCGTACACCTAGTGACCTGGTCAGCGTGCACAGCGCCCGGCCCGCCACAGGAGTCGCTAGTGCGCGATGGGACAAGGATATCCCTGCCGGCCAAACCCTCCCCTAACCCGGACGACGCTAGGCCAATTGTCCACCGCCCCATGTGCCTCACGGTCGCGGACGGCTGCGACAGAGCCTGGACTCGAACCCGGATCTCTAGTGGCACAGCTTAGACCACTGCACCACTCATTCTTTTATCAATCAGGATGTGCAGTTCAGTTCTCTCCATCCCATCTGCTGTTTGTCTATGCTCCCTCCCTCCCTCCCTCCCTCCCTCCCTTTATGAAGTGGAGAATCAGCCCAGAGGACATGTGGCAGTTTGCTCTGCTGTCTGTGTTTGTGTTTGTGTGTGTGTGTGACAGGTTTGATGATGGTGGTGTGTGGTTAACCACTGGACAGCCAGTGGGGCTGCTGTGTGTCTCTCTCTCTGTCTCCCATATCAAGAGTGTTGAACCAGATGGTTGTGTACTGTGGTTTGGTGAATGAGTTGCATATGGCAGAGTAGATAAAGGGGGCTGCGTTTCAAACTCAAAAGTAGACAACCCTCAGCCCTAAACCCTCAGCACTTGAATGACGTTTACTTAAATGTCCCTTGCCCAAGCGAGGGAGAGTGATGATCGGAGAGGTGGACATCTAGAAGTTGAGCTTAAAAACAACCAAGCTAATGCTATTAATGTAGCTAGCCAGCTAACGTAGCTATCTAGCACTCCTGTCAGGTAGCTAGCTACAGTAACCTATAGCTGGCTAGCTAGTTTTCTAGTAATGTGTTTAGGAATCTAGCTACGTTTTATAAGCTCCTCACTACGAGACTAAGCCATTTTGCCAACGCTAAAGTCAATATTGTCTATATATATATTTATTTATTTTGGCAAGCAAGCTCCATAATTTTGTGAAATTATGAAGAAAATGCAGCCGTGTTGATTGAATTTGACAATTCGCGGCCACCGGAGTTTGACACGTGACTACAGTTTGCGTTGAACGGTGGGTCATATTAACCCCACAAGTGATCAAAGATCTTCACTCACTCCCTCGAGCGAAATCGAGAGGCGAGGGGGGCAACGTTTCTGAATTGGACCTCCACTTAAGATGGCAATCAAACTGCATCCGGTTTCGAAGGGGATTTCCCCTAGGGAAAGTGACTAGGACGAGGGCCGAGGGGGTACAAATAATGAGTCACTGAGATTGACGATGACACAGTTTGTGTTGTGATTTGCGTGTGTATGTCTACGTACGTGCATGCGTGTGTGTCCGCCCCACTCTTAACCTTGTCCCCCTCCCAACCTTGTCCCCCTCCCTCCTTCCCACTGCCCCTGGGCCCAGATGAGAAGCCGGATGAGAAGTGGATCGTTTTTGACGGCCCGGTGGACACTCTGTGGATCGAGAGCATGAACTCTGTCATGGACGACAACAAGGTTCTCACTCTCATCAACGGAGAGAGAATCTCCATGCCAGAACAGGTGACATGCAAGTGCACACACACACACACACACAAACACACAGACACGTCTGCATTCAAAATTATATACGACAAATAGTACAGTAACTACCATCTGTAAGTTCTTATCTACAGTAATTAGGATCACAACATAGGACCGTTACAGTATCATCTTATTTTGTATTGTGTGCGTAGGTGTCTCTGTTGTTTGAGTGTGAGGACCTGTCCCAGGCTTCCCCAGCCACGGTGTCTCGCTGTGGGATGGTCTACAACGACTGCTCAGACCTGGGCTGGAAGCCCTACGTCCAGTCCTGGATGGACAAACGACAGAAGGTAACAGGCTAGCTGCACCACAGGTTTACCTACTGTATGAAGGTGCTCTGGTTATTAACCCTTTCTATTCTCTTTCCTCTCTCCTCTCTCTCTCTTCCTTGCCCCGTCGGTCTCCCCCCTCATCTCTCTCTCTCCCTCTCTCTCCCTCCTTTCCTTCTGTCTCTCCTCTCCTTCCCTCTCTCCCCTTTTTGCCTTTTTGCTCGCACCCCACTCTCTCCCCCTTCTCCCTCTTTCTCTTCTCTTTCCCCCCCCCTCTCCCTCCCTCCGTTTCCTTGCAGGTTGAAGTGGACTACCTGAAGCGATTGTTTGATAAGTACACAGAGAAGACCATAGCGTTCAAGAAGCGCAGCTGTAAGGAGCTGGTGGCCATCACCGAGCTCAATGGAGTCTCCTCCCTCTGCCGCCTCTACGACTCACTGGCCACACCCGACAACGGGGTATGTACCATGGCAACCAACAGAAACAGTCTGGCAACACTAACTAATCATTTAATACTGGCAAATTTCTCTCCCTTAAGTTGACATGTGTAACTAACTGTTTATCTCAATGCCTCATTGAAGCACTGTACACGCAAAACAATGCTGGGTTAAAAACAACCCATTTTGGGTTATTTAGTAACCCAGCGCTGGGTAAGTATTGGACAGAACACACCCTCGGATATTTTGACTCGACCGAGGCAACTGGGGAGGTCTCAGCCGGCTCATCAGGCTCTCACGCCTCAGCTGGTTCATCAGGTTTCTGCGCCTCAGCGGAGGCGACCGGTCCGCTCCGGTTCCCCGGGATCGTCCCTTTGATTGGCGTCCTGCGGCTGGAGCCGAACGCGCCGGGGAGGGGGTACCGTCACGTATGCTCTCTCTCCGGCGCTGTAGGTCGCCATGCTCCCGCGTCTCAGCCGGACTGACAGGTTTCCCACACCTCAGCAGAGGTGACCGGTCCGCTCCTGATCCCCGGGATGGTCATTTTGGTCGACGTCCTGCGAATGGAGCCGCGTGTCGGGGAGGGGGTACTGTCACGTGTGCTCCCTGTCCGGCCTCTAGCTCACCAGGCTGCTCGTTATGGCGCACACCTGTCACCATCGTTACGAGCACCTGCGCATCATCAGACTCACCTGGACTCCATCACCTCCTTGACTACCTGCCCTATACAGTTGAAGTCGGAAGTTTACAAACACTTAGGTTGGAGTCATTAAAACTCGTTTTTCAACCACTCCACAAATTTCTAAAAACTATAGTTTTGGCAAGTTGGTTAGAACGTCTTCTTTGTGCACGACACAAGTAATTTTTCCAACAATTGTTTACAGACAGATTATTTCAGTTATAATTCACTGTATCACAATTCCAGTGGGTCAGAAGTTTACATACACTAAGTTGACTGTGCCTTTAAACAGCTTGGAAAATTCCAGAAAATTGTCATGGCTTTAGAAGCTTCTGATAGGCTAATTGACATAATTTGAGTCAATTGGAGGTGTACTTGTGGATGTATTTCAAGGCCTACCTTCAAACTCAGTGCCTCTTTGCTTGAAATCATGGGAAAATCAAAAGAAATCAGCCAAGACCTCAGAAAATAAAATTGTAGACCTCCACAAGTCTGGTTCATCCTTGGGAGCAATTTCCAAACGCCTGAAGGTACCATGTTCATCTGTACAAACAATAGTATGCAAGTATAAACACCATGGGACCACGCAGCCGTCATACTGCTCAGGAAGGAGATGCGTTCTGTCTCCTAGAGATGAACGTACTTTGGTGCGAAAAGTGCAATTAATCCCAGAACAACAGCAAAGGACCTTGTGAAGATGCGGGAGGAAACAGGTACAAAAGTATCAATATCCACAGTAAAACAAGTCATATATCGACGTAACCTGAAAGGCCGCTCAGCAAGGAAGAAGCCACTGCTCCAAAACTGCCATAAAAAAGCCAGACTACGGTTTGCAACTGGACATGGAGACAAAGATCGTACTTTTTGGAGAAATGTCCTCTGGTCTGATGAAACAAAAATAGAACTGTTTGGCCATAATGACCATCGTTATGTTTGGAGGAAAAAGGGGGAGGCTTGCAAGCCGAAGAACACCATCCCAACCGTGAAGCACGGGGGTGGCAGCATCATGTCTCTTGGGGTGCTTTGCTGCAGGGGGGACTGGTGCATCTCACAAAATAGATGGCATCATGTGAAGGAAAATTATGTTGATATAGTGAAGCAACATCTCAAGACATCAGTCAGGAAGTTAAAGCTTGGTCGCAAATGGGTCTTCCAAATGGACAATGACCGCAAGCATTCTTCCAAAGTTGTGGCAAAATGGCTTAAGGACAACAAAGTCAAGGTATTGGAGTGGCCATCACAAAGCCCTGACCTCAATCCTATAGAACATTTGTGGGCAGAACTGAAAAAGCGTGTGCAAGCAAGGAGGCCTACAAACCTGACTCAGTTACACCAGCTCTGTCAGGAGGAATGGGCCAAAATTGCCAATGCTACTAAATATTAATTGAGTGTATGTAAACTTCTGACCCATTGGGAATGTGAGAAAGAAAAGATTTAATAAATGAAATCATTCTCTCTACTATTATTCTGACATTTCACATTCTTAAAATAAAGTGGTGATCCTAACTGACCGCAGACAGGCAATTTTTACTAGGATTAAATGTCAGGAATTGTGAATAACAGAGTTTAAATGTATTTGTCACTCCCTTTGGTTCCTTCCCGAGGCGTTATTGTTTCTGTTCCAGTTTCATGTGCTGTTAGTGTTTCTTGTTTTGTATTATGTTCTGTTTATTTATTAAAACACTCACTCCCTGAACTTGCTTCCCGACTCTCAGCGCACATCGTTACACACACCATCTCAATTTGGTTGAGGTCGGGTGATTGTGGAGGCCAGGTCATCTGATGCAGCACTCCATCACTCTCCTTTTTGGTCAAATAGTCCTTACACAGCCTGGAGGTGTGTTGGGTCATTTGTCCTGTTGAAAAACAAATGATAGTCTCACTAAGCGCAAACCTGATGGGATGGTGCTGCAGAATGCTGTGGTAGCCATGCTGGTTAAGTGTGCCTTGATTTCTAAATAAATCATAGACAGTGTCACCAGCAAAGCACCCCCACACCATCACACCTCCTCCTCCATGCTTCACGGTGGGACCGACACATGCAGAGATCCGTTCACTTACTCTGCGTCTCACAAAGACGACCCAACGACCCAAACGACCCAACATTTTGTTGAGTATGTGTATTCCTTGTTGGTTCAATAAAGTCTCTCTCTCTCTCTCTCTCTCTCTCTCTCTCTCTCTCTCTCTGTCTATTCCCCTCCCTGTCTCTCTCTCCCTCCCTGTCTCTCCACCCAGGTGAACCCCTCTGACTCTGACCACTACGGTCGTATGGTTGAGTTATGGTTCATCTTCAGTCTCATCTGGTCCATCTGTGCCTCGGTCGACGAGGGCGGTCGTAAGACGATCGACAACTTCCTCAGGGAGATGGAGGGTACCTTCCCCAATAAGGTGGGGGCATGAAAACACAAACATGCACGAGTGCTCACACACACAGTGTCATTACACTGTCACAATGGAAAAAAATATTCTTAATTTTATTAACATATGTTTCTAACATATTTCTCTCAATCATTTATGTTTTTGTAGTACAGTATTTTATGCACATATCATATGCACATAACATATGCACATTTTTGAAATCCATTTCTAGGTTTATATTCCCATACAGTATATTGACTGTATTTATGCACAGACGTTGAACTGTGTCACTGATGTCTTGTTTTTCCGTTTGTCCCTTCCAGGACACCATCTATGAGTACTATGTAGACACTAAGAACAAGACCTGGGCCTCCTTTGAGGACAAGCTGCTCAAGGGCTGGCGCTACGCCGCCAAGTGAGTATGTGTGTGTGTCCGTGTGCGTGTCCCTGTCCGTGTGTGTGTATGTGTCTGTGTGTGGCCCTGTGTACCTGAGAGCGGCACCACCACACACGCACACTGCCATGGATCTCACCTCTACACACTGTATCACTGGACTGGGAGTGTGTGTGTGTGTGTGTGTGTGTGTGTGTGTGTGTGTGTGTGTGTGTGTGTGTGTGTGTGTGTGTGTGTGTGTGTGTGTGTGTGTGTGTGTGTGTGTGTGTGTGTGTGTGTGTGTGTGTGTGTGTGTGTGCCCTGGTCTGACTGTGGTATTGTAAAGTGGTGTGTTCGATTTTATTCTGTTGTTTATCTATCCTCTCTATCTCTTCTCTCAATATCATCCATCCATCTTGTCAACTTACCCAACCTCACATATCTTTTCTCCTCTGTTCATCTCTTTCCATCCCATCCTTCCCTCTCTCTCCCTCCCTCCCCCTTCCATCCATCCCTCCCTCCCCCTCCTCTATCCCTCTCCCCCATCCCTCCCTCCC